>NC_137922.1:6266738-6276738 GCF_963457725.1 Sprattus sprattus | reverse complement strand
ATATAACACACAACACACACACACCTCTCTGTACTGTGCTCACTCACTCAGTATATATAACACACGAAGCATACACCTCTCTGTGACTGTGCTCACTCACTCAGTATATATAACACACAACACACACACACCTCTCTGTACTGTGCTCACTCACTCAGTATATATAACACACAACACACACACACCTCTCTGTACTGTGCTTACTCACTCAGTATATATAACACACGAAGCATACACCTCTCTGTGACTGTGCTCACTCACTCAGTATATATAACACACAACACACACACACACACCTCTGTAACTGTGCTCACTCACTCAGTATATATAACACACAACACACACCTCTCTGTAACTGTGCTCACTCACTCAGTATATATAACACACAACACACACACACCTCTCTGTTACTGTGCTCACTCACTCAGTATATATAACACACAACACACACACACCTCTCTGTCACTGTGCTCACTCACTCAGTATATATAGAACACACACACACCTCTCTGTACTGTGCTCACTCACTCAGTATATATAACACACAACACACACCCACCTCTCTGTTACTGTGCTCACTCACTCAGTATATATAACACACAACACACACCCACCTCTCTGTAACTGTGCTCACTCACTCAGTATATAACACACACAGCACCCACCTCTCTGTAACTGTGCTCACTCACTCAGTATATATAACACACAAAGCACACACCTATCTTTACTGTGCTCACTCACTCAGATCTCATCACAGCCATCCATGCTCACTCACTCAGTATATATAACACACAAAACACACACACCTCTCTGTACTGTGCTCACTCACTCAGTATATATAACACACAACACACACACACACACACACACCTCTCGGTACTGTGCTCACTCACTCAGTATATATAACACACAACACACACACACCTCTCTGTTACTGTGCTCACTCACTCAGTATATATAACACACACAGCACCCACCTCTCTGTAACTGTGCTCACTCACTCAGGATATATAACACACAACACACACCTCTCTGTAACTGTGCTCACTCACTCAGTATATATATAACACACAACACACACCTCTCTGTCACTGTGCTCACTCACTCAGTATATGGGCCATTCTACCGAATTGGTGCAAAGTCAGGTCGGAAATATTTGGATTTTTTTTATGTTTTATTCCCAAAACTTTGTCCGTATGTATATTGTACCATATCTAAAGTACACTTATCTAGTAAAAGAACAGTCAATTTTTATATTGCATTTTCAGAATGTGTTGGAATGTTTTTCCTCTTCCAAAAATTGTCACTACCGAAACATCACATTTACTATAGTAAAAAAGTATTATTATTGACCTGTTCAGATTGTGTTTCCTTCCCTTCTCTGAAGAGTATTTTTACAAATATTTCTTGAAGGTTTTCACAATGAAATCCATAAAAATGAATTTTTTACCAAATTTTCAAGTTCAATTTATACAATTCATCAAAATCTAAGTGCAATATTTCTTTGTAAAATGCTAAATACTGATCATATTGATTCCAGAGTTGTTCATTGATGAAATTGAACATACATTAATCCAATCAGTATCATAACATTTTAGTTGATTACTCAATATACTTAATTTTTTACAAAACATCCTGTGTTTCGGTAGTGCTGCACTGTTTTGGTAGTGACATCCAGTGTTTCGGTAGTGACTGCACTGTTGGATGGATGTTCATTTCTCTCCCAAAATCTTCCAAAAGGTGCTCTGGGCCGCCCTTTAGTCCACACAACACATTTATTTAAAAATTATGGGATTGAACTACTTACCAATTCATTTTGTCACTACCGAAATCATCTGGTCACTACCATATGTTTCGGTAGTGACTGTTTCGGTAGTGACAATTCTAGCTAACTTTAAGCATAAATAAAGAATTCTAACAAGCACACGGCATGCAAACACATCTTTGAAGAGGTGAACACACATACAAACATAAGATTTTCCATGAAACCCCAAAAGGTTTACTTAATTGAAGAAAACATGCGTTTCGGTAGTGACAATTCTTAAGGTTACACGTCGATTTTCAGACTTTGGAACACATTTATATAAAAACTATGGGATTTAGCTACTTACCATTCAACCATGAGGGTCAGAGATGCAGTGTCACTGCATGGTCAAAAATGCAGAGTCGTGGCTAAAACACAGGCTCAGCCAATGGACTAAAACTCTTGTGTTTCGGTAGTGACATGAAAACTAGGGACATGATTTTTTGAGTATAGAAAATTGATTTAAAAATTAAACCCACAATAAATCTAAATATTCCAAGTTCTGTTTCAACCCAATCATAAAGATCTTTGAAATTAAATCATTGAAAAAAATCTAAAAAAATTGAAAAGTGTTATTTAAAGGCATTGAAATTTAGATGTCAGGGTTGGGGACAGCTACTTCCCAATAGAAAGTACCCTATAAATGATGATTTTGTATATATTTAGCTTATCACTATCTCATGTAATGCATTGGGTTTATATAGACCATAACATTTTCTAATTAAATATCTATGCCTAAATACCTAATTGTTTTGTAAATAGTTTTTATTGTTGAGGGACTGCATATTACACGAATTCGGTAGAATGGCCCATATATAACACACAAAGCACCCACACCTCTCTGTAACTGTGCGTACTCACTCAGTATATATAACACACAACACACACACCCACCTCTCTGTAACTGTGCTCAAAGTGGCGGAGCTGTAGGCACTGCTGCAGCTTGGTGTGGTGGCGATCCCAGAAGTCATCAAACGCCGTCTCCGTCTCATCCAGCTGACCCAGCAGCCTAAAGACACCAGGAAGAATCAGCATAAACACCACCGCAAGGCACCAGGAAGAATCAGCATGAAGACCACCGCAAGGCACCAGGAAGAATCAGCATAAAGACCACCGCAAGGCACCAGGAAGAATCAGCATAAACACCACCGCAAGGCACAATTCCTGCCTCGGACTCATTGGAATATCAGCCATGCTGTAAATTGGAATTTTTCCATCTAGGCTGCTACAGGGGCCATTCATGAAGAGGCACGTCCTTGGCAAGTGGACATTATCTTTACACAGTGTTAACTGTGCCCCGCTTAAACCTGCACCAAGCCATGGATGACCTCCATTAAAGAACCACTTAGTTTTCTCCATTTAAGGCCGTTAACAGAAGCTGATTTATTGAAGTAAACCGCCCTCTCCAGCTCCATGCCTTTCCAACTGTTGTTTTTGAACGTTTCTCAGACTACCGCCCTCATATCAGACAGACAGAATAGCATAACAAGCTTGCCCTTTTTCTACATGATGGAATCAGACAACTGTGTGTGTGTGTGTGTGTGTGTGTGTGTGTGTGTGTGTGTACGTGTGATAACACTCACATGCCCCTATGAGACTCACTGATCATGGTCTGATTCACAGTGCCGAGCTCTCCTTGCCTTGGCCTTCACTGGTCACAGGCTGCTCTTATATAACGTGTGTGACCGTGTGTGTGTGTGTGTGTGTGTGTGTATGTGTGTGTGTGTGTGTGTGTGTGTGTGTGTGTGTGTGTGTGTCAGTGAGTGTGTTTTAGTGAGTGTGTGTGTGTTTTAGTGAGTGTGTGTGTGTGTGTGTGTGTGTGTGTGTGTATGTATGTATGTATGTGTGTGTGTGTGTGTGTGTGTGTGTCAGTGAGTGTGTGACAGTGAGTGTGTGTGTGTTTTAGTGAGTGTGTGTGTGTGAGTGTGATATGCACCTGGGGGGCACAGCTCTGTCATTGGCTACGTCTGTCACCTTCAATCTCGTTGGCTGCTGGCAATCTGCCCAAAATACACCCATGCCCTCCCAACACCCACCCAGCCCCCTGCCCCCTTTAGAACACCACAGCAGCAGCAGCAGCCCTCACCAGACCCACTCCCCTACAGGATCAGATGGACTGAACCATCAGTGTTACCTCAGCAGACCCACTCCCCTACAGAATCAGATGGACTGAACCATCAGTGTTACCTCAGCAGACCCACTCCCCTACAGAATCAGATGGACTGAACCATCAGTGTTACCTCAGCAGACCCACTCCCCTACAGGATCAGATGGACTGAACCATCAGTGTTACCTCAGCAGACCCACTCCCCTACGGGATCAGATGGACTGAACCATCAGTGTTACCTCAGCAGACCCACTCCCCTACAGGATCAGATGGACTGAACCATCAGTGTTACCCCAGCAGACCCACTCCCCTACAGAATCAGATGGACTGAACCATCAGTGTTACCCCAGCAGCCCTCACCAGACCCACCTCCCTACAGGATCAGATGGACTGAACCATCAGTGTTACCCCAGCAGCCCTCAGCAGACCCACCTCCCTACAGGATCAGATGGACTGAACCATCAGTGTTACCCCAGCAGCCCTCAGCAGACCCACCTCCCTACAGGATCAGATGGACTGAACCATCAGTGTTACCCCAGCAGCCCTCAGCAGACCCACCTCCCTACAGGATCAGATGGACTGAACCATCAGTGTTACCTCAGCAGACCCACTCCCCTACAGGATCAGATGGACTGAACCATCAGTGTTACCTCAGCAGACCCACTCCCCTACAGGATCAGATGGACTGAACCATCAGTGTTACCTCAGCAGACCCACTCCCCTACAGGATCAGATGGACTGAACCATCAGTGTTACCCCAGCAGATTCCTAGAGGGGCATTATGCAGTGTGTTTACCTAATGAATGAAGCTTATTGCCCTTCCTGTATTCCATGTCTCTGTGTTATGGTACTACAGACTGTTCATCCGTTTCATCATTCGTGCCTTATGACCCTACACTGCAGTATTAAAGTACCAACTTATGAAAACTAGGGGGTATTCATCAAATACAAAGTGATGTTCACACAAGCCCACACATCAAACATTCGACTCTGGAAGCTCTTCAAATCAGCAACATATACATAATATGGTACTAAACTCAAAATGTATTTTTTCATGCTATTACAAATGAACAACATTTAGATGTACACATATAGCATTGCAACTGATGCAGTCTGGTGAGGTCTCTCCTATTAAAGTTTAACAGCAGGAGTTGAGTCTGCTGATGCAAGGCTTCTGATTTAGATGCAACTTCATTGATTGTGGGGGCTGGCAGCGTACATCTCTGCGGCAGGAGCAGCACACACACACACACCACAAGAAACTCGCCTCTCCAACCATTTTATTACATCGTTCATTATTATCATTCAGTCACTTTAATGACTGTGCAGACACACTGGAAGGTGGACAGTGGAGAAAGGCAGCCTACAAAGCAATTTCTTCTCAGTGTTGTAAAAAAAAGAAAGCATCCTCTCTTGGCTAGAAACGCTGCATCATATAGAGAGGAGAGAGTGCTAACCTGGGCACTTTTGCTGCCAAGATTCCTATACAGTCAAATCTAAAGGTGCTGAGTGTACGTTATGTCTTATGCATTCTATTGCTTTGAAATGAACCACAAGAGAGTGTGTGTGTGTGTGTGTGTGTGTGTGTGTGTGTGTGTGTTATATAATGAGTGCGTCACCTCTGCACAGTAGCAAGGTTTTCCATCTCGTCCTGGTTCATAGCGTAGTCGGCGTCTGTGACTAGTGGCTCATTGATGCTTTCTAGAAGACGGCCACCTTGACACAGCGCGATCTTTAGATCCTCCTGCACGCATGCACACACATAAAGAAGAGGGCTTAAGAGACATGGCGCTAGACTTTGCTTACATTTTACAACAGTCCCTAGAACTTCAATGTATAATATAAAACAGACTTCTATATAGTCAACCGATGTATTAGCACATGCAATTCTCCAAAAGGCCTGAACATCACTTAATCATAGCGGATTTATAAATCGTCGAGGATTTCCCAGGCAGTCAAACTTAAGACTTTGAATGTCTTAACTGACTAGAGGATGGTGGGAAAGATGGTGAATGGGAGCCGATGGCGGGCGTTGAAGGTTTACCTTCATCTTGTCCTTCTTGTTGGAGTGTGTGCTGAGCAGGTTGGCGGTGGCCTGCACGTCATTGGGCAGCTCCGTCTCGGCCAGCTCTGTGCCAAATGACTGCAGTGTCTGGGCTGTCTTCTTCACCATCAGAGCAAAGCCCTCTATAGCCTGACAACACACAACACACAACAGCACACGCTGTTATACAAACATACATACATGTACAGTACATACAATTCAATAAAATGCCAAGTAAAAAAAAACTTAACACTTTATTGAACCTGTTTTGAGGGCAGTTCAGCAGTTCATTTACCTAAAGACTTAATATTATTTTAGTTAAAGATAATTTTAGTTCCTTTCGGGAAAATTAATTAATAAATATTAATTTAATTAGTTATATTCCTGTAGTTTAGGCCACAACTCTCAATTTAGGATGATGTAACATGTTTAGAGTTTAGAGACGTGCCTTTCAACCACGGAAAGAAACCTTGCACATGCCTTGTGCCCTGTGCAGTGATCCTTATAGGCCCCAAGTGGTCTGTTCCACTCAATACAACACAAACACACACATACACGGATCTGATTGGTTTCCTTTTCCCTACATTTATTGATCCAACAATTGGAGTGGATCGAAACCCTCTTCCAAGTGCCAGACTAAATGTGTGGACTCCCTTGCCCCTTTTAAGGCTTAAGAAGGGTCCATGCCTTCAAAGTTGCTAACAGGACAAGTACACTGGTGCAGTTCTAAGCCTTTCATGTCTGGACTATTCGTAGGGTTTTTTATTGTTTCAACAAATTATAGAATAACATAATCTCAAAAGTGCCCAAGATCTACATGCGGGAGAGAGAGAAAGGGAGAGAAAGGAGAGAGAGAGAGAGAGAGAGAGAGAGAGAGAGAGACAGAGAGAGAGAGGGAGAGAAAGAAAGGAGAGAGAGAGAGCACGAGAGAGAGAGAGAGAAAGGAGAGAGAGAGAGTGCGAGAGAGAGAGAGAGAGAGAGAGACAGAGAGAGAGAGGGAGAGAAAGAAAGGAGAGAGAGCACGAGAGAGAGAGAGAGAAAGGAGAGAGAGAGAGAGAAAGAAAGGAGAGAGAGAGAGTGCGAGAGAGAGAGAGAGAGAGAAAGGAGAGAAAGGAGAGAGAGAGAGAGAGAGAAAGAAAGAGAGCAAGAGAGCTTACCGTACGATGGGAGATCCACTTCTCATGGCAGTACTCTTGTGTACCACCCAGCTCCTGGGTCAACTGAGTCCGATCAATGTAGCTGTGGAGCTCAGTCACCGAGCTGAGCATTATTACCTGCACACACACACACACACACACACACACACACACACACACACACACACACACGATGATTGTCAGTTGTATGTGGGAAGATTTTATTTGTATTTTTATAGTCTAAAGCTGGCACACAGACTCCTAATGTATTGAAACCTTGCTGTTTCCTCCAGCTAATGCCTTCTCTATGGCTGCCCCGGCATCCTGCCATCGGTCTCCCCCTCCTCCCTCAGCCCAGCTCTGGCTCTCAAAGACCTCTTTGGTCCTCTGCCTCCCCCTCTCCACCCCTCTCCTCCCCCTCTCCATCCCCTCTCCTCCCCCTGCTCTCTCTTTCTCTCACGCTCTCCTTCTTGGGGAAACCCCACCACAACTGTTTCTTTAATGTACTAATTGGCTCTCCACGCCGATCGGTGGGTGAGAAAACGGGTGTGAATGTAGCATAGGACTTGTTTGTGTGTGTTTGTTTGTGTGTGTGTGTGTGTGTGTGTGTCGGTGTGTGTTTGTGCGTGTGCGTGTGCGTGTTCGTGTATGGTGCGTGTGCGTGTGCATGCGTGCGGACATACCGGCACCTTCATTTTGAACTCATCCTTGCTGAACTTAAAGAAGATGTCGGAGAGTGTCCGCTGTAGAAGAGTATTGGGCCTCAATACCAAAACAAGCTGAAGGTTTCCTGGGAAAGAGCCCTGCGAGACAAACAAACAAACACAAAAAAAAACACATCAACACACACACACACACACAACAAAGGGAAAATCACATCATTTCAATCAGTTTCTTCATTGTTTTGGCATAACTGCCTGAAGGATTTTTAATTAGAACAATGCCACTGTGGATTGAAAACACATAATGAATATTAAACAATCAAATTACACTTGGATTTACATGTGTGTATGTGTGTGTGTGTATGTATGTGTGTGTGTGTGTGTGTGTGTGTATGTGTGTGTATGTATGTGTGTGTGTGTGTGTGTATGTATGTATGTGTGTGTGTGTGTGCCTTTGTGAGATGGGAAGTGTTGCAGTCAGTCTTCCAGGCACAAAAAAAAAAACCCTCTTCACTAACACACATACTGGGTTGTCATGGCAACACTACTCCTTGGGAACCACCACTGCACAGAACAATGGCCTCTCTCATTTCTCTTCTTTCTTTCCATCCTTCTCTCTGGCTCCCTCCTTCACCTCTCTGCCGACACACTGGAGAGTGTTTACATTCTGTTCATTAAAGACTTCCCCATGGGCCTTTTTCAGTGTCATATGAAATATTCAACACCAGATCGATACCTCCCCTTCACTGACACACACACACAGACACACACACACACACACACACACACACACACACACACACACACACACACACACACACACACACACACACACACACACACAGAGAGAGAGATAGAGAGGTAGGATTTCACTGCGTAACAGGAGGGCTGTCATAATGAATGACTGTGTGTCAGTTGGTCAGTGAGCCTGCTGGAGCTGTGCAGCCCGAGGGGCTTAACCCCCCCCCCCCCCCCCCCATCTAGAGAGGCTCTATCTCCTGTAGCATCTCCACCACAGGTCCGTCATGACACCTCTTCCACCAATGACAACCAGACACAAAGGAGACGCCATCGCTCTACTTTTTGGGACCACACTTTGTGTGCATTCACTCGAACAAACAATTAGCTGAGAAAAGGGCCCTGGAGCCCTAGTAATTAGCATGCTAATAAATGCCTTCTTCTTCATCTTAGGCTGAGCCTTGCCCACGAGAGGGAGGCAATTACCGGCCGTCCCTCTGTCCGCATGGAAGGGAGGGGATGGGCAGGGGGTTTGTCATGTCTCTTTTTCATTAAATCCAACATCAAAACACTCCCAGTCCCCACAGACTTCACCTCATTATGGGCCGGGGCTCGACACGGTCAGGTGAGGCTTTTCTTCTACAGGGCGTCTCAGTATGGCATCATTATGGAGCTCAGCGTCTGGAGTCGTTTACGCCGCCTTCTGACCTCTGACCTTTGATTAACACAACAATGAGCTGCGCTGCCGTGAGGCACGCGCCCGGCCTGGTGAACACACAGCGGCCCCGGCCGAGCCACGTGTCAAATACATCAGCCTGGAAGGGCCAATGAGGGTCTCCTGAGGAGAATGCATCTGTGCATCGGCTTTTGTTTTCCTAGCATCCCATCACCCTCATGAATCTGGGCCGGGTCAGCGGAGAGAGGAGAGACCTAATCTGCATATACACTGCTAACGTCCGCACATGCGCCGTCGTCCAATCAACGATGCTGAACTAAAAACCAGCAGAACATGTCTGGGATGCTTAACCTTGACTTTCCAGACAAGGACACTCTCCACTAAAATGTGACTACGTCCACACACTGCCACAAACACCATCTGCTCTTCCTGGGCCATAGCTTAAGGACATACGACACATGGACACAACATGGACGTGTGCTCACACCAACACACATACATTAAAAGAAACAGTCTCTCACACACACACACACACACACACACACACACACACACACACACACACACACCACTGGCGTGCCTGTAGCCCATCCTCCAGCGGTATCAGACAGAGAGAGAGTGGTGATGCTGGCTTGCAGCTCGTAATACAGCCTGCTTAACACAAACATGCAGACGGTCATATCGTATGAGTATCAAAGTCAGCCCTTGTATCCAATAATAACGGAATGATTTACACCAATTGATTCGATTTATTCAGATGATGTCCATGAACTGAGACTGATTCACTCTCACACACCCCTCTCCTGGAGAGAGAGAGAGATGAGCCGGGGGAG
>NC_137922.1:6026738-6264238 GCF_963457725.1 Sprattus sprattus | reverse complement strand
GGAGGGGAGATTTTCCCAGATGTACAAATGTAAATAGACTCAGTGGAGTAACACTGCTTTAACATGACCAGGGGGCATCCCTGACATAATAAATGACCTGGCCTAATATATGCGTTACAATCTAATAATTAAATAAACTCTAACTGGTGCAGGGCTGCGAGGTGGATCCACAGCTGGGACGGTAATTCACCACCTTATCCAACATGGCAACATCCTCGTGGATTTCATTGCCAAGCTGAATCATGGAAGATGTTTATCAGCACTCAATTAGCATACATTAGCATGAATTTGCATGCATTATTTTCCCCTAAAGTGAGGTGAGGCCAGATACGTATTGGCCTAATGGGTTTGAGAGAATAGTAGGGGAGCTGTCCAGTGAACTATGGTGCTGAAAGCCTGACAGACCCTCTCCAGATGAATGGCACTTACTGGACTTTTACCCATTTGATTTAATATCCCAGTCAGACAGTATTTTGAATACAAAACAGACCTGAATGGGCTTTTGGGGAATGGTGAACAGTGTATGTATGCCTTTGTCAGTTTTTGTCAGACCTTTATCAATGGTCCACCTACCTGAATTAATATCATAATGACATTCATTTAGATGTATACACTACACACACACACACACACACACACACACACACACACACACACACACACACACACACACACACACACACACAGACTCTCTGAAACGGTCATGTTTTTACAAAGGAAAAGATCAGTTGTCAGCCAAAGGAAGAAATAGTGGGGCAAACATCCAGGATCATGAGAAAGAATGAGGGGGGAAAGATGGAACGGGCAGCTGAGCTGCGATGGGGTGAGAAAAGGGAGAAATAAGGTGGACTTAACAGTACTGAGGATATACGACATGGGAAGCTTGCTTATTATCTTATATTCTTCTCTGATCGTGTTCTTCTCGTCTCGTCTCGTCTTAATAAGCAGCTTCCTATTTTTCATTTTTCCTCTGACCATGCTTCACCAACAGAGAGAAGAAAGAAGAATCAGAAGGAGAGAGAGAAAACAAGAGAAAGCGAGAATGAAAAAGAAAGAAGAAGAGGAAAAGCAAGAGTTGAAAGATGGAGAGTGTGGTGAGGGTAGGAGCCCCGAGAGAGAAACCCTTTTTTTCTCACCCTCAGGGGCGCAGTGGTGAACACAACAAAAAGACGACGACTAATCTGTGTGAAAAAGATGACGCGCTGACGCGCTGCT
Organism: Sprattus sprattus; assembly: GCF_963457725.1. Classification (NCBI taxonomy): domain Eukaryota; kingdom Metazoa; phylum Chordata; class Actinopteri; order Clupeiformes; family Clupeidae; genus Sprattus; species Sprattus sprattus. The sequence goes on along the minus strand of NC_137922.1, from coordinate 6,263,023 downwards.
GCTGCAGAAGTAGGCTAGTGGGGTACGCGAGTGAGAAGAGCTGACAGTCTCCCGCCAACAGCTGCATCACAACACACACATGCAGCAGTACATTAGGGCTACAGGTCTACCACTGCAGTACTCACTCCACACACACACACACACACACACACACACACACACACACACACACACACACACACACACACAGTAACACACACACACATGCAGCAGTACATCAGGGCTACAAGTCTACCACTGCAGTACTCACTCCACACACACACACACACACACACACACACACACACACACACACACACACAGAGTAGACCGAAGGAAAGCCCTATAATATGATTAACACATGTTCGTCTGACCCACTGACCAGAGCTATGCAGGCCCAGGCTGCTGCCCTGATGGCTCTTGTGTAAAGCCACACTACCTGGACACATGCCAGTGGTTGACATGACATGACAGGAGCTTCACTATCCCAGGGAAAACTACGCTAATTAAGTTATTACATGAATTACAGAATGTTGATCAAAATCTGTAATATCCATACAATTCCAATTAAAATCAACATGAAAATCATGTCACTGAGACTTCAAATAACTGACTTAAGAGGTGAAACGGGTCAAAATCAATGTCTCTCTGACTACTTTACAAATTGGGTTTGCAGATGATGCATCCCAACACTTAAGAAAATGAAAGACCCCACTTAAAGTGCTTCTGGCTACAACATGGAAGTAGCTGAAGTTATAGGTTTTAGCGCTGCGCTCACTTCTCTTTCCTCAGCGAACACACACAAACACTCACACAATCACACACAAACACTCACACAATCACACACTCACACAATCACACAAACACTCACACAATCACACACAAACACTCACACAATCTCACACTAACACAATCACACAATCACACAAACACTCACACAATCACACACTCACACAATCACACACTCACACAATCACACACTCACACAATCACACAATCACACAAACACTCACACAATCACATGCCACATGGCAGTCTGGCCTGCTATCTGAGCTGCCACTTCACAATCCCTGGCACAGCACATTCATAACCCCCAGTCCTAAAACAAACACACAAACAAACAAACCCCCCCCCCCCCCCCCCCCCCCGCTTTGATGGTGTGAGCGATGGAAGCTTTGGGGGTTTGAAAAGGAGAGTTATTTTCATTGGTGCTCCACACTAGTCGGCGTGTGCATATACACGCACACAAACATGCACAGTCTGAAATTCACACGCACAATGTGGTGGGCCGCAGTCAAACTCACCGCGATGCGTAGCAGCGTCCCCTTCACCGACGACCATCTGTCCTGACGCCGGTCGATGACCAAGATGAAGCCGACCGCTGCTGCCGCGAGGCTGCCCGCCGGGGCAACAGCGTAACCATGACAGCAGAGCCACGACCAGAGAGAGGGCCAGGGAGGGGAAAATACACAAGGACGGAGAAGAAGAAGAAAAACAGGACACACAAAAGCAGGCCTTAGAATCCCTTGAAAAACAAAAGGTAGCAAAACACAACAATCAGCTGGATTCCTTCCAAATCAGAGTGTGACGGGATCACAAAGCATCACCCAGCAGTCAGTCAGAGGAGTGTGTGATCACACCGTCTGTTTACGTGCCACTACACGCGCACACACAATTGGCCCCCAGCATGTCCGTGTTTCTGGGAAATTCTGCTGAGGTAGTCCGTTTGTCCGTCAGCGTGGCTGCCCCCCCCTCACACTCCTCCATCAGGAGCACAGCGCTCCCTCCATCCTCTCTCAGCTGAGTGGTCCAGCAGCGTCTCACTGATCACCCTCTCCACACGGGCTGGCATGCCAGAAAAAACATAAGCACCCGCTTGCCAACGCTTCCGCAAAAAACACCCCCAACCCCCTTCCAAAACAAATACCCTTATTTCCAGATTGGCCCCTTAAAGGAAGCTGCTCTTAAACCTCAAGCGGTTCCTCTTCAGTGAATCTCCTCTCGTCTCCTACTCACACACAGCACCTTTGCCACCGAGGAAGAACGACCTTCTGTTTTGCGGTCGCTGCCGATTGTGAAACACAGGCTAAGACCGTGGAGAGAGCGAGCATCTGCCTCCCCGCTCCTTTCAACAGCCAATGTGCTGCTCTGCCATCAGGTGGGCCCTCTGTAGCCAGTAAGAATGTCGCGCCGGGCTTGACGGACAGCCAAGCCTGCCGGCTCACACGAATGGCTAATATGGAGGAGGGGGGCGGGCGAGAAGTGTGATTGATAGGAGCCAGGCTCCGCCTCCTGTGCTGGTAGGCAAGGCGCTTCAGATGCCTCTCATCATTTCCAGGCTGTCGCCATGACAGTCACTCTCCCTGGATCTGGTGCTCTCTTTCGTTCTGCTCCTGTTGTATACTAGAATCTCTCTCTTTCCCTCCATCTCTCTCTCTATCCCCCCTGCTTGGATGAGCTCATCTCTCCTGCTCTCTCTCTTTCTGCCGTGCCACCCCCTCTTTTTCTGCATCCCACCCTCTCTCCCTCCCTGCACTCCCCCCCCCCCCTCTCCCTCCCCTCTCTCCTTCCCTCTCCCTCTCCCTCTTTACCCCTGCCCCCCTCCCCGCCACCCACCTCCACACATTTTTTTCTTCTCCCCCTCTTCCCCAATCCTCAAAAGCAGCGGTCCACTCAGAGTATAAAGCAGAGACAGAAGCAATGGTGGTGAGGAGAGAAAGAGAGAAAGAGAGAAGGAGAGAAAGAGAGAAAGAGATGATGGAGTAGATGCGCCCCTACTGCAGCAGACTGATAATCACGTGAGGAGCCGTAGAGTGCCTGTAGACTGCTGAATAGCAATGCTGACAGTGATTTATGATGCTGCATAGGGCATCATTAAAGACGGGAGGATATTGGTGTGAATGGAAGTGATGAAGGCTTGGCGTCAGAAAGATCCGGCATGCAGAAACACGGCGCATGGAGACCATATGCAGCATGCAGTCCAAATAGCAACATAGCCTCCTCATTAATCATTCATAGGATGCTTTAAAAAGACCAGCATACAACAAAACACTGAGAAAATCGTAATCACCATCATTATCATAACACATAAAATATTCAGCAGAGTGACATAAAATACACTCTTTATTTATATAACTATTTGGCTATTTGAGGACATTTGTGAAACATGCTATTAGTAAAACCATTTGCACTGTACTGCAGAGCACACTCCAGGGTGGGCCTGAGGATTCATTTGCCAAGTCAAGCAAAAATTTAAAAATCATTATGAGCCCATTTTCTGCAGGAAATCCTCCGGCAATGACTCCATCACTCCCTCCGCCTCTGAGAGCATCTCCCCAGGGGGAAAGAGGGGAGAGGGGAGAGTGGAGAGCAGAGACCCAAAAACCTGCTTCATTACACCTCTTACCAGGGGGAAATTCAAATAGGATTTTCCCAATACTAAAAGAAATAAAACCCAACAATAACAAATAATACTCCAGTATTTATAGAGAATACGAGTGCACTTATACTTCATCACTACATTTACTCTAATGCATGATCTTTGTACAGCATTCAGTTAGCTAAAAAGAAAAACAAAATGTATGATGTATGATGTATGAGTAAGAGCAATACAACTACATGTATGTGAGAAATGGTCCTGTCACACAAAGCAGTCTCTGGCGTGGTCTCTTTGTCTGGTTTCATTTAAACCTGCTCTACAGTGACCTCTACTGGCTGTAGTTTGACACCCTGCAGAACTGATGTCCAAGCAGGCTGGCAATTCCGTTAACTATTATTCTGGATGACTTGGTCTCTAGCACAACTAGTCAAGGCTTAACTGGCGCGCCTGATGGGTGTTTGGGTGTCCATATAACTAAAGAACAGGGCTATAAGAGCTGATGTCTGGAACAGGGAGCAACAGAAATACACCTGCACAAGTTTTTTAAATAAAGGTGGAGTTATATACAGAAAAAAACGTGTTCAACTGTCTATATCAAGAAAAATATTATGCATTATATTACAATAATAACGCTGTTAATTAAAATGGCAAAGCAGACAAACAAGTGCACAGACACACACACTTCCTGTGAACAGGAATGAGTTAACAGGGAGACACACACACACTTCCTGTGAACAGGAATGAGTTAACAGGGAGACACACACACACTTCCTGTGAACAGGAATGAGTTAACAGGGAGACACACCTGGGGACACTGGTCAGGTAGGTGAGGACGTTGTGGAACTCCTGCTCCTGAAGCTCCCCAAATGTGGGGAACTCCGGGAAGACGATGATGGGGCTGCCATTACCCCCTCTGCCCCCTGCAATGGAAACAGAAAGCACATGAGAATGGCACTGCAGATCCCCAAAACGAAGGTAGCAAAACTCAACAATCAGCTGGATTCCTTCCAAATCAGAGTGTGACGGGATCACAAAGCATCACCCAACAGTCAGTCAGAGGAGTGTGTGATCCTGATGGAGGAGTGTGAGGGGGGGCAGCCACGCTGACGGACAAACGGACTACCTCAGCAGAATTTCCCAGAGATCTAACATGAAGCCCATTCTCTCCTCCTCTCCCCTCTCCCCTCCTTGCCACTGCCGCCTGGTGCTCTAGGGGGCTCAGGCCCTGGGCTCTGTGAAGCGCCTTCAGACCATTTCAATTCTATTAGCTCTATATCAATAGGACTGAATTAAACTGAGTAGAATAACACACCCGCTGTGTCCTGTAGGATCAGAACAAGAGCTTTTATTAAGAGCCTCATAGTGAGCACACAGTTCCAACTCACCATGACTGTCCACAAGGGGGCAGATGTGCACCTACTGAGCACACCAGGGCTCAAGGCAACAGTCATCCTCTGCACTCTGCTGCAATGCCACCACTAGTCCATGCACCACGTCACAAACAGGACACAGTGGAGTCATAGGACGGAGAGGAGGGTGGGCAGGAAATGGAGGAAGGAACTATGAACACATTTCTTAAGTGATCAAAAGTCAACAGTTAAAGCTCTTCAGTGCCTTCACCCGTTCATCTGACATGAACTATAGCAGGTGGCAAGTGTGTGTGTGTGTGTGTGTGTGTGTGTGTGTTTGGTGGTGGTGTGGGGGGGGGGTGGGTGTGGGGGTTAACTGTCACATAGCCTTTCATTTCCATTTTGTAATCATCTTCATAATACTGTGTTAAGCTTGTGAGAGGATTACAGGCGTCCTCCAGCACTTCCGCAGTGGAGAGGAATGGCCACCTATCAGAGAGTCCGTGTGAGCCGGAGCCACTCTGCAGAGACAGGAGCCGTGTGGGTGTCCAGGCTTACAGCAGCACCAGTACCTAACAGTGCCACAGCTAATGCCCCCGCTTCATCTGCAGTCCTCCACAACATGTCACATGTGACTGACTGACTGACTGACACACACACACACACACACACACACACACACACACACACACACACACAGATCGATGTCCAGAGATAGGGGCAAACGACCAGAGATGTGCAGGTCCATCTGGTGTCATTCAGGCCCTGCGAGGAGACACACACACACACACACACACACACACACACACACACACACACACACACACACACACACACACACACACACACACACACTCACACACTCACACACTCACACACTCACACACTCACACACTCACACTCACACACGCAGGTCCATCTGGTGTCATTCAGGCCCTGTAGATGAAGTGCAGCAGGCAGATCAAGGTTAATGAGATCTTCTGCCTCAGTTCTGCTGTAGGCTCCACACACACACACACACACACACACACACACACAGGTCTGGGGGTAGGACAGCACGGCCACACTGCATGAGTTACTGCTCCAGAGGGTGGTGGTATAGGTAGAAGCAGTACTCTATAGTCATTGGGTACAAAGTGGTCCCCGAGCCAGTGCACACAGCCCTCTGGCCTGGATACTGCAGGGTTTGAATGCATGTGGATTTGGATCTTTTTAATGGGGTATTGATGGCAGACAATCACTGAAGACCCTGGATTCCTATTGTTATTCAGATAAACAGAACTCTGGATTAAATGTGCATCACTAATTTTACCTGCTACGTTTATAATTGACCTAAATGGCCAATTTATTAACAATGTAAAACATGGATAACAATGTTTTAATAACATTAAAAATAAACCTCACAGCCAAACACAAAGGAGTACATAACTATACACACAGTACACTACATCAATAATACCTGATGACATTTTGTAAATACAGTATCTCTTTTAGGATGTGGATTAAAAAAGGTATCTTTTAAGGTCTAACATATAGAAGAATGTTTTGGTATTCTTCAGCCAGTTAATGCCCAGGTGAACAGAAGGGCAGCGCCCAGGGTAGCACCCAGGCCAGCTCGGGCAAGAGTTCATGTTCGGTGTTTGCTGAGAGGCCAGCGCAGCTACACAGCTTCCAGGATCACTACGCGAGGGCGCATACGAGCAAATCAAGTGTGCAAACAAATTCAGTCAATTACCAGTCCGCCATTTACCTAAGGCAGGGAAGCCAAGCATGAGCCGTCACGGCTAGGGCTCAGAATTAGGCATGGGAAAATAACCTTCAATGATGGCTTGAACAAACAGAGGGCAACACAAAGTGACAGTCCTTGGGAGGGAGTTGCAGGCCTTGGGGGGAAAATAATCAGACTGCTGAACTCTTATTGACCACCACAGACCATTCTCAATGATGGTGTCTAGGACAGGGATTAGGCCTCTCTCAGGATGAGCTCAAATTATGATCCGCAGAAAAATCAAGGGATCTGTAAGAGTCATGGTGAGACACTATAAACGGTTTTATAACAAACTGAAATCAAAACATTAGAAGTCACGCTGACTGCCTCCGAGGTGTTTTTGTCCTTGTGTCACATACACAAGAACGGCTTGAAACATAAGACCAGCGAACGTCCCAGAAGCACATGAGCAAACAAGACACAAATTGAGGATCTCAGCAGCAACCATGTGACAGCGCTATGGCAACAGCCCAGAGCTGGGTATACAAACAATGTCCCTGCACACACATACACATACATGTGAACACACAAGACGGACTTGTCCATGTCAGACACAGACCCTTTCATGCCCAAGATAGACTTTCTTTGTCCGTCTTTCTGTCTACCAACATGTATGTCAGTCACAAATGTCAAAATCATCAAATGTCAAAATCATCTTTTTTTATCCATTTCATGATAGCACATAAAATGCTACGTTTTTGCTTGAGTTGTGTTTTGTGATAGTACTGTAGTTCAGAAATGTAACATAGCCCCCTTTATATGTATTATATTTATATGGTTTTGCTACAGCAAAAGTCTTTAGACGGTCTGATGGCTATGTACTACATTATTTCCTGGATATGTCTTTCTCCTAATGATGTGTTTGTATAGCCAGTCATACTCCACTCTTTTGTTGATTGACTTCCCTTTCAAAAGAAAACATGCTGTTAAACTGAAACAGATCAGACGCTACACCCAGCTCAACACTATGGGTGAGCAGATAGATTCAGACTGCACTAACAACCAATGATGCTAATGATGCTAGTAGTGATGAACTGGCAGCAGACAGTGATTGTGCGTGGTGTTTTTGAGAGTCTGGCCACGCCACACATAGCGTCATGGCTACCAATCGCTGTGCCACCCAAAGGGCCCTCTGTCTCCATGCAGTGTTGCCAATTGGAGCAACGTGAGTGTGAATAATTCAGCGGCCAGGGCATTGTCCAGGGTAACCCAAACTGGGTCTCAACTGGGGCAAGAGTGGAGAAGAGCGGCACAACCGAACTTTGATGACGGTTGCTCAAATGTACCGTGCATCTCTGTGTATGTGTAAATGTATGCCAGTCGGTATGTCTGTGGTCGTACGTGTATATATGTCTGAGTTAAATATAAAGAACTGGTGGGAAATATGTCCTTACTGACACCGAAACTGCAAAGGGTAACTTTTATAAATAAATGGTGCCAAGTTATGCAATGCAGCGCTCACACGCTGGCTTACTATGGCACTTACAGGATGACGCTGTCCCGTCACAATGCTGTGAGTCACAGCTCGTAATCACTGTCTGACCCACCACTGCTTACGCCTCTGCACCCATAATACTCTATTCCCCAATTCACTCCTTCCTTAAACTGATCTGAGCACAGACATAATACTCTATTCCCCACTTCACTCCTTCCTTAAACTGATCTGAGCACAGACATAATACTCTATTCCCCAATTCACTCCGTCCATAAACTGATCTGAGCACAGACATAATACTCTATTCCCCACTTCACTCCTTCCTTAAACTGATCTGAGCACAGACATAATACTCTATTCCCCACTTCACTCCTTCCTTAAACTGATCTGAGCACAGACAGGGGGAAGAGAGGAAAGGATCTGAGAGGGAAACAGGAGGAAACTCACCTGACAGGAAGGCAAACTGCTTCCTGAGGTCCAGCCCGATGTCAGCAGCACACAGAGGGCTGCTATCCTGCTGCATGATCTCATCTGGGGGGGATAGACAAAGAGAAGAGTCAGACACAATAAACAAACACACACCCCACAGACAAAACACAAACAAACACACACCCCACAGACGAAACACACACATAAACAAACACCCCGCAGACAAAAGAGACATTTAACTGATCCATTTCTGGCACACAAGCAACCGTACAGAGACCAGACACTACTCTCATAAAAGCAGTCGTATCAGATACAGAAACAGACACAGTCACAGCGGTCACATACAGAAACAGAAACAGTGACCAGAGCACAAATCACAAAAAGGAGAACAGAAACCCACACATACATCAGCGCCACGATCTCTCCAGCCTCTCAGCCTTGACCCACTTCCTCAGATTCACTCACACTTTTATTCTCTCTCTCTCTCTCTCTCTCCCTTTCTCTCTCACTCTCACTCTCACTGTCACACACAGAACCAAAACCTTTCACAATCGCACGGGGGGCTTTATTTTACTCTGTAAGACATCATCTAAGCATCCTGGGAGACGCACAAAAATCCTCGACAGGAGGCAAGAGCAATCAGATGCATAGATGCATACCACACACCCACATCCACACACAAATGACAAACAAAACAGACGCTTGATTTCCTCCTCTGCAGCGGGAGAGTAGATTAGAGTAATCTGCTTTGGGAAGCTCAGCTGTAGAAGGGAGTATGAGGAGCCGTCACATGACCAGGTGTAGTAGTGGGACTGATAGTAGGAGCGGTAGTAAGGAGAGTAGTAGAAGTAGTAGGATGCCTAGAGTTGCTCCGCGCATGTCTGAGCAGGAGCAACTGTTCTATGATCAGTTGTGACAGCATTAGCAGTGGGAGCGGATGGATTTGAGAATTGTTGGGGTCAGAGGAAATATGACGCTGCATGCACAGCCTAGATTCAGTTGAGCGATAATAAACTAATTAAATAGGTTCGCACTTGTCTTGCTGGTCAAAATTCGAGTACGAATACTCCCCCCTCGCCACCGATGTTTTTTTGACACATGACATAAAACAAAAAACGTAAACACGAAAGTACCGTGCAGCCTCGAGCATATGTTGCAACGTAACGTTAGCGGTACTCTAGTCAGTATTCTTAAGGCTGTTAGCGTGCATGTTAAGCATTTCCCATTTAACGGCGATGTATTTATTGTGGGATCCCCCCGTGGTCATAAATAGCGTTTGCTTGCTGGTTTTAGATCGGATAGGCTTGACATCAAAGTCAAGTTCAGGTGAACCTACCCCAGACCGTCGTTTTCTGTAGGACTCTGGTAAGGTCCCTTTGAGCGTTCGGAAAACAACTTTCAAATCATCGAAACGAAGCGAAGAAACGAGTCTGCCCCAAAAGCTCTACTGTGAAAGCACCCTAAGAGCTGTGTTTGGAGCCAAGACTACAGTCCTTAAACTGCTCTTTGCAAGTCATTAAATGCCTTTTCTAAATCTGCCTCCTCAAATACAAATATATAAAACTACAAAAGGCACCTCTTGAAGTTAGGCTTCTGTGCATAGGTCACTGTAGCGCGGTAGCAGCAACAATACTGGGGAAACAAATGTAGCCGATCATCAATCATAACCACAGCAATATCTGGCAAAGTTCCTATCAACAATAACTTGCTAAGTGCAGCACGGTCTTATCAAAGGGGCAGTCGCTCTTTCCTTCTCTCTCTCTCTCTCTCTCTCTCTCTCTCTCTCACACACACACAGTCACGTTCAGTATTCTTACACCCCCTGATGGCTAGAGATGGGTGGATTACTCAGGTATTTGCTTTGAGGATAGAGACCAGAAATATAGTGTGCAGCAGTGGATCTAGGTCAGGGGGGGGGGGGGGGTCGGGTGCTGAAGATTACAGGCTGGTCTGAAGAAGCAGCTAGCAAGCACGCACAAAACCATAATAATAATATCATATTTGTTTGTGTTTGTGGTAGTATATGTTGCTTCACTGTTCATAAAGCTCCACACCATAATGAAGTGGTGTCAGTGTAAATGAAGAGGATATGTTTGGTCATAGTAAACACAGTATCTCTCTAGGCTAATGTCAGGGCCACAGAATAATAGCTATATGAGAGAGGAGGGAAAATGAGATTCAGGCTTAATAGTGGGTCAATAGAGAAAGAGCGAAAGAGGGCAAGTAGATTACCTCCTTAGTAAGATGGTCCTATTACCATCCCAAAGCCTGTTACTAGAGCTTCAGGAAGACTGCAGCACAGCCTCCGGTGCTCACATATGTTTGAATACACAAATCAACCTAAGATACACTTAGAAAAACAATCTGCCAGGATCCAAGCCACCCTCCTGCCTAAAGAAGCTTTAGCTTAAAGAATCTACCAGTATCAACCAGTGCCCACAGTGTCTCCCTGGCCCTCGGGGGGGGGGGGCCTTCTGGCAGGGCTGGCTAGAGATGTGCGTGCCTGTGGTGAGCTGATATGTCCAGCAGTATCCCCTTGCCCCACTGAAGGCTCGCAGACATTAAGGGTTGGGGGGTTCAAACATGTGCCCCCCCCCCCCCCCCCCCCCCCCCCCTCTCTTGACAGCTGACACACTGGCCGAGCTGAGGTGATAAAGCCAACTGGGCTAAGAGAAGATTCTGGAGCTGATGGTGGCCCACCGTGGACACAAATAAACGTACTCGCCATCTCACTCACAAATGCTCTTACATTCTCTGTCAGAGAATAGACATGACTATGAACAGAATCTACTGAACAGAAATCACTCAGTCTTGTGTGTTTCTCACCTCGGTCTGCCCTCATCTTGCACACAGAGTCCTCATATGTAGATAAACTTAAAATAGTGGAAGTGTGCAAATATGTATTTTCTATTTAGTAGATAAGACTTCACTGTTGCTAAAAATAACTGTTCTACTGTATTGTGCTCCCCATTTTCCGCTCACTCACAGACTCCCATGTTATTCCCCCTCTATCTAAAACTGTTTCCTCCCGTCAGCATAGAGGATATCCTCCTCATGCGTGAATTATATTGACGTTCCCTCCAGATAAGGAGATGATTCACTCAGTACTACAAGAAACAAAACCACACCATGATAGGCGCACAAGAATTTGAATAAACATTGGCACATTTTTAGTAACGCTGAGCAGCTTTTGAAACCTCAGCACTGCCTGTGGGTCCTGTGTGTGTCCGGAGTTGAGGATGAGTAGGATGTGTTCAATCTCATCTCTTCCCATGAGAAAAAAACACCCCATCCCATGCACTCGATAACCCCAGCAGGGAACAAACAGACCCCAGAGTGCCCCCCTCGCCCCCTCCCACCCCTCCCCCCCCCAAGCCCCACAGTTTAAGCCTCTCACACATGCGGAACCACACTGTTTATCAACACGCAGAAATGAGAGGGGCTGAAAAGCATCGCTTCACAGCTAAACAAAAAAAAAAATTGGGGACTTACACACCCGCAAGAAGCAAAAGCTTCACACAGGGCCTATACAGCACCCCCTCTTGTCTACTGTGTGTGTGTGTGTGTCTGTGTGTTTGTGTGTGTGTGCGTGTGTGTGTGTGTGTACATGTAAGAGAGTTTGTGTGTGTGTGTGTGTGAGGGAGGGATTTAGTGAGGGGGGCATTCAAGAATGCAGGTTATTCATTCTGAGGCTAGCTCAGTGTTGGGGGGCTAACAGCACTGAATAGGGGTGGTATGTGTGTATGTGTGTGTGTGTGTGTGTGTGTGTGGGAGGTCGGGGTGGGGGGTGGGGGGTGATGCCATTCAGCAAAGGAGGAGTATTCTTTACAAACGCTATACATATTTAATTGAGTCTAGCTGAGCGCTAGCTGTGGCTAACGCTACAATACTCACTGTGTGGTTCAGTGAGTGGCAGAGAAGGGGTTCTACTCTTTTAGTCTCCTTTAGACGGAGACTTTTGTTTGAGAGAAATGCTATTGCTGTTTATGTGTGCAGAACAGTGAAGAACAAAGCAGAAGAAGGGAGGCTGTTGCAAACTAGTTCCTCTCTGGCCATTTTGGTCCTCCTCACGGATGCACAAGGCTCGTCACATGTTCATCTCTCTAGTTTCCTGACGCGCTCACACTCCCTCTTTCACCCTCTCTTACTTTTTCCATTTGCTCCGGTGTCTTCTACCTGCATAATTCACCTGGTAGGATCTCTGTTACTGTGCTTTAGAGACAAAAAATTACATCCATCCATGTCGGAATCCATATTAGGATTCTCTCGTTCAATCTCTCCCTTTACCCTCTCTCTTCTTTTGCCTTGTTATCATGTTTAAACAAGTATTACAATCACATGTTGCCATTTTGTGAAGGGCACTTCATCACCATCAAGCCTTGCCTTCAAGTCCCAACCTGTCTGTATCACAAAGCCAGACCATAGACGATACGGTCCTCGGTGTGAGACCAGCCATTAGGGGCTACCACACACACACACACACACACACACACACACACACACACACACACACACACACACACACACACACTCCCTCACAGACACATACAGACACCCAAACACAAACCTTTTTCCAGGGTTCTGAGAAAAGGACTGATTGCTAAATGAACCTCCTATAATCTCTTTAAGAAGGTCTGGAATGTTGGGAACAGACTCGAAAATGTCTGTACAGACATGTGTCATTCTGAATGCTATGTGTGTGTCCACATATGTTCTCTGTGTGTGTGCGCACACACACGTGTGCAAGTCTACAGTGCTGGTATGCAAGATGGAGTGTTTGAGTCTATGCATGCCATATTCCATTTGGGGTTGATGTGTCCAGACAAAACGACTTGATGGAGCCAGAACAGAGCAGCTGAGCGTGCGTGCGTGCGTGCGTGCGTGTGTGTGTGTGTGTGCGTGTGTGTTAAAGCGGGGGCCTGAGCAGTCAGGCCTCAGACATGTGTAGGGAATCAGAGAGGGAATCCGGGCTCCATCATGTGGTATTACAGTCAGGCTTTACTGAAGCCCCATCTGCCACTGACATGGGGCCTGCATCAGAGTCCAGAGCTCAGCCAATAAACACACACACACACACACACACACACACACACACACACACAGCATCCCACTAAAGGTGGAGGAGGGGTGGGATTCCCACAGTGAAACAACCGGGTCAAATGGTTAACATTCTCCTGCCATATGCCCTCCCATGCCACACAACAGACTTTAAGATTAGGAATAAAAAGACTTCATCACCAATTGGATGTCTGTGGAGTTAGAGCAGAGAGCTACAGCGGCTGACAGGATTGTTTTGGGAAATCATCCACTAGAACACAAATCCATAAATCAATGGTGCTGGCAACTCCATTTAATTTACATCCAATCATGAGCAAGTTGTCAGCCAGAAATAATAAAGTATTAGTGTGTAGTAGTGAGTTCCAATGACAAGAATTCCAAGACCCCTCATGATGACATATTTCAATTATTGAAATGCAATTTAAATCCAAGACCAATAAGTGTCAGCACTTCAGCCCAGTTCCTGGGCAAATTAACCTGACCTCAGATGACACATTTCCATGACAATACTTTGAGCTGCGCAATAGGCGTGTGGAAGGTCATCTTGTCCTCTTTAGCTTATCAGTAACACTCACTTGCCCTCAATAAGCACACTCCATGAACAATATCAGCCATGACTACGCGGAGCCAGCTAACAAAGCCATGAAAACACTCAGAGCATAAAGTAATGACTATTTACAGGGGAATGAGCATTCCATTTTCAGTTGAAAACCAAGCCAGGTTGGTCTGTAGAGCGTCCCGAGCACCTGGGTGTGTGGTGGGGGTGTGGACTGGATGAGGTACAGCACCCCTCACGCTTGAGCAGTGGGTCACTGTGCTGGCACCCATGGCACAAGCACCGCACACAGGGCAGAATGGAAACAGCTATGGAAACAGCCGGCGGACATCACGCCCTTGTTCCACACGCCCGCTCATACACAGACACACCTTGGCTCACACACCCGCTACAATAACAGCAGCATCGCTCTTTATGAAGCCTGAAGGCATAGTATAGTCTCTCTCTGGATCAGGGCAGGGCATGTCAATCCCACAGATGACTTTGGACTTGCTCTGAGGGAGGACAGACGTGATCTTTGCCACGGCAACATGGCAACAGCAGTCCAGATTGGCAGCTTAGGTGAAGTCTGATCCCCTCGTGAGTAATCCCAGTCACCTCAGTGATCTGAGGCTACGTGTTTACCTCTGGTGCCAGGCCAGAGTGTTTTCAACACTCTCTGACAGCAGCACCTGCCCATCTGTCAGGGAAAAACGCAGCAACGGACTCGTTTTAGCTCGTATTCGTTTGTTTTGGCAGCGGACATCAGCATCCGTATGCACATGTAGCTGGGCAGAGTGAGTAACAAAGGGGTGTTTACTTTTAAAACTTTGTTGGAACTCTCTGCGCCGGCAGCTCCAGAGAGAGTGGGAGAGAGAGGACTTTTACAGCAGCATGATGGTGTCATGTTCACTACTGAACCATCAAATGGAGATGGACACTTCTTTTGGTCAGGACTCAAAGGCTATTGAAAAGCCACAGCCACTCTATGCAAATCATCAACGGCCAAAACACGTATCTCATGAACAAAACAGTGCCAAGCTAACAAACCAGCAGAAATGGAGTACCACAAAGACCTGACTATCAATCAATACATGAGCAAAGAACTTTCATCTGGAATGGCCTTTTAGATGAACAGGAGGAGAAGGAGAGAGAGAAAGATAGAAAGAGACAAATAGAGAGAACTAAATGAAAGAATAAAAAAAAGAAAGGTGACAGTTGGGAGAAAAAGAGCACCGCTGCTTTACCTGTCAAGATTTTGAGCTGCAGCCACATCCTGGTGATGTCCTGGCAGAGAAGGGACACTCGATTGAGAGCCATCCTGCCTCGGTGCACCTCCCCCAGGTCACTACTCTCTCCCATTACCGCTCTTCTTACAGCACCGACAGCAGCAGCAGGTAGTGCTAACAGCTAGCTGCTAGCCTTCAATTCCATCACTATGGAGTAGCTTTCCCATTGCTATGTGCACACCCCCATCTCGAGCGGGCACACACACACACACACACACACACACACACACACACAGAGGCAGACCGACTGATCAAGGCTCCAGGTTACTCCTCCCACCTCACACACTCACACTCACACACTCACACAGGTGCAGCCAGAGGCTGTGTACAGACTGTCTGCGCAGGCAAGAGCTTGCAGCTAGATGAACGTCCGTCAGATCCCGCAGTGGGAGGGGTGGGAAGATTTTAAGCCTCCTTCAAAATATGTACACACACCAACACATACACACACACACACACACAGAGAGACTTTGGAGCTACACACAGTAATCAGTCCCAGTAAGCAGGTCTGGCCAGCAGCAGACCGAGAGGCAGGGAGAGATGGAGGGTGTGAGAGTGACAGAGAGGGTGAGGGAGGGTGTGAGAGAGAGAGAGAGAGAGACAGAGAAAGGGAGAGAGACAGAGACAGAGAAAGGGAGGGGGAGAGAGAGAGAGAGAGAGAGAGAGAGACAGAGAAAGGGAGAGGGAGGGAGCAACAGTAGTGGTGTGGCGGAGCTAAGCTCTTTGTTTAATAATAGGCGTCCTATCAAAGGAGAGGTCCGCCCCTAAGGGGGGTGTGGTGTGCGCTTGGACTGTGGCTGGAAGGGGGGGTATTAAGTTATGGGAAAGAGCAGACAGCTGTCCATTGGCCGGCTGCCTCCAGCACGACGGCACCTATGGCATTTAATCACTCCATTCCAAGTGTGCCCAGACAGAGACCTCTACTGATGTGCTCACTGGAGGGACTAGAGATCACATACTGCCTAGAACTTACACACGCGCACACACGCACACACACACACACACACACACACACACACACACACACAATCACACACACAAACACTACAGAAATTAGACCGTTACAAATATACTGCTCCAGCTTTCACACCATGGTGACTGCCATTCAGTGTTCCCTGTCTGACATGCAAATCAACTGTCTGACAGAGACACAGAGATACACACACACACACACACACACACACACACACACACACACACACACACACACACAAACACACAAACACACACACCCACCCAGCCCCCAGACGCATACATACCCTCACACAAACATTTATCTGCCTCAGTGCAGAAATGCACACACCACTTGTTTATTGGCAAGTGTAGAACATTGGGAATAGGCCGTTGAAGTGTGAGAGAATAAAAAGAAAGCTATAATGGAGAATGTCATCAAAGGGGGGAGAGTGAAAAGAAAGAGTGCCTATTAATAGCACATTAGCTGTAGCAGAAGAAGCAGAGCAGCTATTCTCGAGGTGAGGTGTATATCTGCATATGACAACTTTCTGACTAATTTTAGCTTCCGCTTTTTGGCTTAGTCTTGAGTGTGTCAGCAGGGGGCCTCGTGTCATACTCGTACGCACCCGACCACACACACACACACACACACACACACAGCCCCAGTGTGTCAGCAGGGGGCCTCGTACTCGCACCCACCCACCCATCCACACACACACACACACACACACACAGAGTGTCAGCAGGGGGCCTCGTACTCGCACCCACACACACACACACACACACACACACACTCACACACACAGCCCCAGTGTGTCAGCAGGGGGCCTCGCGTCGTACTCGTACGCACCCGACCTTTCCCCCCCACTGGCTGGTTTCTCAGCGGTTGGAAATGACACGGACACAGCTCAGGTGACACGCTGCCGTCTCTGGGATCTGTCGGGAAGTCCCCTCACTGCCAACCCCCCCAAACTGATCCCATATCCCAGCACACTCCCCCGCCTCTGCCTGGAGCCACCACTCCCACCCCCCACACCCCAACCCCAACTCTCCTTCACACACACACACACACACACACACACACACACACCCACCCCCCAACCCCAACTCTCCCTAACACATCAGATGCATCCACAGATCACAAGTGATCCATCAGAGCACATACACGCCCTCTGTAACTGAATCCCTGGTTAGGATGCGTAGAGCGCTCCCACACCCGTGTGAAGGGGGGGCTTTACCTCAGAGCTGGTGTGGAGAGAGAAGGGGTTAGGGTTACAGGTGTTACACTGGGACTGTGGGAACGCTGGGCTGTGGAGGTTAAGGGTAGCAAAGAAACAGCTCAAACCCAGGAAGTGGAGGGAGAAGAAGGGTGTGAGAGTGTACTCATCTCAGCCCCCTACCCCCCTTTCCCCAAACTGATCGCTCATTCACCGTCACCTCCAGTCCTCTCGGACATCTAATTATTGTCTCCACACCACCTGTCATGCTTCTTATTTTAGGAGCCCTTCTTGTGTCTCACTCCGTCATCTCTCCCCTCTCTGTGTTCCATCTGTGTGGCGGAACATGTCTCTGACCACTACACTGATGACACCTGTGAGTTTGAATAGAGATAAGATGGAAACTGTTTAAGGATATGGTCATAAATGAATGGATGACTCGTAACTGTAGACACTATGCTCTGATACTATGTTCTGAGAATGCCCGTTGAATGCCGGATTCTGCTCTACTGGTAAATGCCTTCATGAATGACACGAGACCGGTACATTATACCTGAACATTGCTCTGCTATGGTTGTAATTCTTTTTTTTTAATTTTGGGACATTTAAGTTCTCTCTACTCTCAAGCTGAGGTCTAACCTCTCACACAAAGTCAGGTTGAAGGGTGGATATGAATTATTCAGTCCTGGGGCCTGTGCCACTGCTTTCCCCTTCTCTGTTTAATAAGAAATGATGCTGCTCGGATATTACGTCACCATACAGTTTTTAGGCTGTTCTTACTATCAATTACCATTGAATTCAATGACCTATTTCCATGTCTGTCAGTGATTTTAGAGATGGTCTGAAAGGGCCTCAGGGAAGAATGCAGCAACGTGAAGTGTGTACTGATTTTGATTTGATGACGAATCTTTAAAAATGTAATTTCCTTGAAATATGTCCTCCCCTGTAGGACTGTCTGACTCCCACAGATTAGAGGAATTGAGTCGTTATCCTCTGGAACGAAAGGACCAGTGGGGCGAGACAGCATGCATACAGTGCTCCCGACAAGACAGTGGAAGAGTCCGTCCCTCACTCCCCAGCACTGGCCTCTCCTTCAGTTCCACCCCTGAAGTGCCCTTAGCATGACTGAAGGAGGGCTCACACAACACATCACACACAAAGAAATGACAACCACCACCCAACTTAAACGCTCTTTTCCCAGACCCTTCTGTCCTGGGGCAGGAGGCTGGGACCACCTGGCTGGTAAGGAGATCACACAGGAGCGAACACAACTCTCTCCCATGCAAACAAAAAGGAAAAACCTGCAGACTTTGTTGGGCTGTTTGCCTTTAACCATGACACACATACACCCCAGGGATGTTGGGAAAGGATGAGAGTTGTTGAGTGAAAATGGCCCGGCCTGGCCCAAGAGGAAATGGCTGGTTTTAATGAGATATTTCCTGTAACTGGTGGAGTGCTTCAGCAGGCATGGGTTGCTGTCGTTTCATTGAAACAGAGACATAAAAACGCTTATATGGCATAAAACTGTGATTTTCCAAGAAGTCCACACTCGCACTCAATATGAAACTGATGACAAGTAATGCATTCAGCTGGTGCTCATGCCAGTCATAAGGTCTTGATGATAATGATCTCTTGAACATGGTTTTACCTCACTAGTTTCTAATATCCCGGCATAGAAATGTATGACAACAATCCAGTCACTTTGACGAGAATTGAATTCAGATTATTTGTTACCAAATCCTTCTTTTGTCTTTTGTTGTTGTTCCTTTGTTTTCCTGAGGTCTCCTACAGCAGGTGACTGAGCCTAACTCTACCGCTCCAATCCTCTACCTTCAAAAAGTCTGGGACAGACACCAGATCCACTAAATTCTTTACACTGATTTGGTCTATTTCTTCACATTGATCAGCACCTGCTGGGAAAGGTGTTCTATAAGCGCTAAACCAAGTTCATTCTCCAAGCCAAACTCATGAGCTGAGGCTTTATGTGCCTAATCAACTAACTGATCCCTGATCTGCTGGTCATAAGGGTGAAGGCTTTATGTGCCTAATCAACTAACTGATCCCTGATCTGCTGGTCATAAGGGTGAAGGCTTTATGTGCCTAATCAACTAACTGATCCCTGATCTGCTGGTCATAAGGGTGAAGGCTTTATGTGCCTAATCAACTAACTGATCCCAGATCTGCTGGTCATAAGCGTGAAGGCTTTATGTGCCTAATCAACTAACTGATCCCAGATCTGCTGGTCATAAGCGTGAAGGCCCGGTGGGGGAAGGCCAGGACAATGCTCCGACTGACTGAGTGGCACCTTTCATACGACACAAAGCATCTCTCACCAGTATCACCTGCAGCATCAAACGCAACACAATACTCCCATTCATGGCTGGCTGGATGGCCCAAAACCAAACAACCCAAGCTCCCACAGACTGGGAACCCGCTGAAGTGCACCTGAGAGCAAGCCATATGCTAAACGGCCAGTTATGTGAAAGCAACTGTTCAAAGCCCTCTATTATTTGTCTATTGAAATGCACTGTTAAGCTGCTGCATTCTAAGTGTGAATTCTTTTAAATGTAAGACTACAGGGAGAGGAATAACCCCAAATGTCCTTGAAATTACAAAGAAATCTCTCTGACATTCTGGTGACAGACATATATTCTGATCTCTGCAAATATCAAGTTTGCCAAGGTAACAACATTTCTTAATGACCAATCGCAGATGACCTATTTTTGTGCCTTTTTTAAATGGTCTGAGGTAATGCATGGAAGCGTTGGAGACAGCCATTGACCCACCACACAGCTTGTTTACTTGACGGTCCCTCGGGATGGGTCTGTTTTAGTGAGCTGATCTAACCGCCTCTACCTAAACAGGAAAAAGAACCAGATGACTTGAATACAGGATCTGCCCAATGGGCTTTTAGGAAAGTGCACCTGCATGCCCCGTCTAAGGTTGTACTCAAAGGATGCCTCAGACATTTGGCTGTATATAGAGCATGATCCTGTGGAGCGCAGCACAGCACAGCACAGCAGGTGAGGGAGCTTAATTGTTTTGGAGAGAAAACAATCAGGAGCCTCCCATAAAAACAACCTCCAGCTCAGCAGTATAAACTTCCCTCGTCTAACGAAGTCAAATATGCCACAAGATGAAAGAAAAACAATGAGCTCAAACAGTCATAATCCTTCCGTTAACAGTGTACTCTCCTCCTGTTTATCTAAGAGAGGGGTACGGTGCTCCTTCTCTCCCTCATTCCCTCCCTTCCTTCCTTTTTCTCTACATCCTCTTTTCTTTATCCCCCCCCCCAACACACGAGACACTCTGTCTTTATATCTAACCATCTCAATTGCTCAAGGCATCTCAATTTTAGTTTCCCCCACAACCACCCCTTGCCAATTACAGGCCCTAGTTGCCAGTATCGCTCCTGCTATGCCATGTGTGTGTGGTGGGCACATTTGGGTGGCGCTGCCCCTGGGGCACAGGTGCCATGGGAGATGCCCTTCCTTCTCCTCTTATCTCTCCTGACCCATCAGGGCGGACACAGAAGTGGCAGTGATACCAACTCTCGTCATGTCGAACAGCCTACATGACTCATGCAGCATCAGAGAAGCACAAATTAACAACCTGGTTTCATGTAAGCGATGACACCAACCTCAAATATGATCTCTGATGTGTAGCTGCTCACAGAATGAGTTTGTTTACAGGACAGATCACGGAATGACGATGTTGAGCGTTCATCACAACACTGCTCCCACTCTTACTATTTACAAAAGTCATGATTCTTCATTCATACTATGTTGGATATAGGATTTTCTAAAAATGATGGAGCTCTGATTATCTTATCTTACTACTGACAGATCTTTATAAACCAGAGCCATCAGGAAAGAAAATGAAGTCAAAGCAAACATTGCAAAACTATTACCACATGGTCAACAAAACATGGGCAAAGGTAATTAACCATAAATTGATTAAAATCTCCTCTGACATCCCACTAATCCCATATAAACAAATTGAATAATTCCCAGCTAAGGAAAGAAAACAGACTTACGTTAACTCTTTGAATGCTACTAAAATACAACAACAAAAGTCTTTCAGGTGATTTATGAAATTCAACTAGAGTTTATAATTTTGACAACCTGTAAAGATACCAAAGGTACCACAGGTTTGTGGGATCTATGCCTACACCTACACAATAAACAGATGTCACTAAGGCGGGAAACCCTGTTGCCTCAGACAGCATAAACAGACCTATTGTCTTCAGCCAAGTAGTATAGGTTAACCCCAAACAGCCCTACAGTGACAAAGACAAACATAAGTAGGTAAGGGCCGTGAAAAATCGGACTGCCATGACTGGTGGAGTGAAAGGCCTGCTGTTACTGTGAAATGATGCATATTCTTAAGGCTGTCATAATCTGTACTAGTTGCACACACTTTCATGTCCAGACATATAGAAAATACAGACTAAACCTAACCATACCAACGGCCTCTTAGCTTTGTTGGAATACTTTATACAAACACCTGTTACCAACTGCATAGGGAAATATGAGCAAACAAGCTCGCCTTTGGGCTTAAACAAATAATACGGATAGAGTACATGCTCTTCCTTGTTCATGGTGCAAGGGTTCATCAGAGTTAAAGGGCATGTAAACATTAAGCAGACATTCAGAGAAGAAGAGCTGCCTGCCACAATCAATCAAGTACGGACTTAAACTGCTGCAGTCTTTCTAGGTGACAGAGAGGAACAACACACTCCAACAAGAACCATCTCATCCAGCATTTCACACAGAAAATATATGAATCACTTGAATGAACATTTAAATCTGTAAATGCTGGCAGCAGTGTAGATGCAAAGTTATACATCCGCCAAATTGAACCCTTTTTATGCTACATTTCAGCAGATCATGAAAGACACACAACATACTTTTACAGAGAAAACAATCAGAAGATCCCTCCAAACTCACATTGCAGCAGGTCACAGGACACACAGAAACGATAGTAGCTCTCGACCTCATCCAGTGATATCCTCACATATCCCCCTCCATTCTTCACAGGCTGCAGATACACTGTGCACTCCTCCCTAACCTTCATATTCACGGTCACCTGTTCGCACAGGTGTCTGTGCTCTGTCTCTCCTCCTTCCTCTATCTCATCCTGCTATATCCTCTTCCTCCCCGTTTCTCTTGTGTTGAATCAAGGTGCAGAACCATTGCCCTGAAGCATGTCATTGTGATTGTAGACCCCACCCACTTTCACTAAACTTCCCTTTTCCCAAATCAGTTGTGAGAACCACCTGTTTCCCCGTGTGATGGCAGAGGTTGCCCCTGGCTATAAAAGCAGTAAGGTGAGCATTTCCTCTTTCAGCACTCTATGTAGTGGTTATCATTTAAGGAAATAGTGCTTCTATAAATGTATAACCAGCCAAAATAACAAATATTAGAATTAGAAAATGCTTAGTAAGGAAAGCTGCTCCTTAACTGTCAATTGTTTCCTGGTTAACTGTTTTCATTTTTGTCCTGAACCCACACAGGGCTTATACTAACTACAGAGTAAGATCAACATACCCAGAGTATCTTTTCGTTAGCTGGCTTAACAGACCCGAACAACCGCAGTCACGGGATAGCAATGCCACGCCGGTGGCTATTAATTCGTCAAGTCAGCCATGATTTTCCATTCTAGCCATGAGCGTGTTCACGTAAAAGGGTTGGCACCAGATGACCAATCGCAGACACGGAAAGGTCTACAGCCGCATATGTCACTCAAGAAACAAATATGAGGAATTGTAATACATAATACAGGATAATTGCAACTAATTTACAGCAGAAACCACGAAGGAAAGCTGGCAAAAAATAACGACTAGACTATGTGAATGCATAAATTAATAGGCTTATCAATATCTCTGCCCTATCATTAAGGCACGCGTAGATGTAGATATGACTGGTGTATTTCCTAACATCTATGGGTTACTTCGATGTATTCTTATGGCGTGTTATTAGCGTCATTCTTTCTTCTACAACTCTGGCGGTGTTAATTCGTAAGATAACTGATTGGTCAGTAGGCTGTTATTTTATTCGTTTTCATCTGTCATCTTGAAAATAACCTGCCCCAGAGCAGGTTAGGTAAGCAATAGAAGTTACTTTGGCAATGTGCCAAGGTAAGGAGTAAAGCATCGTCGTGACCGGGTTAAATCTGAAGTTACCTCACTAACCCCAAAATCCTGTCTCGTAGTACAGGCCCCAGGAGCATGCTGACCTGTCAAAGACAAGAAATCAGTTTTAACATGGTAGGCTACTGACGTACGATTGCAGAGAATTGTGTCGCAACCGTTGATGTGGCCATCCGAATGTGGAACAGGTCATCTTTGAACAACAGTAGTCTACTACATCTGCTTCTTACTTTAGTAACTTTTTCCATGAAAGCATTTACCTGTTATATCCTGCTTTTTAAAAGTATTTATCTGTGCTAGTATTCTACCAGGATGTAATTACATGTTGGACACGCCCCGAGTCCTCCAAATGGTCTGGGAGTCCTCTGATTTGAAAATGTCCCCCAGACCTACTCTCCCAAGTAGGCAGGAATCTTTCAGACTGGATGTTTGACGTGCCCTGGTAAGCTCAGTGCTTGTTCTTGTTTTCAATCTTGTTCGCGTTCTGTGTTGACTCCTGTGCTACGCTGCTCCCTGTGTGTAATGTCCTGCCTTAGCTTGCTAAATAAACGCACTTGTGCTAGCTTGCTACCCGAGAGCATTTACCTGTGTGCCTCTGTGTCCCTCGGGAGACGGGTGTCCGCCTCACCCTCGGGAAGCAGCATGAAGTATCCATTCTGTGCGAGTGCCCCGGAGGGCTCTGACCTCCACGATCTGGCAGTGTTACGGGCCCATACGCGGTGCATACAAACTGCTTTTCTCCTCTGCCATTCTTGAATCACATTGCTGTGACCTTTGACAAAGCTGTTATCTGTTAGCCAGTCCACCACAGATTAGAGCCATAAACTTAGAATGAATAAGTCCATTTATCAAATCCACCAGGAGGACTGATGACCAAGTTCTATTGTTAGCAAATGTTCTGTTTTTAAAAAGAGTCCAGGTTGTTAAAAGTTTGGTGTGCACACTTCAGGAGGACTGAGAGATCTCTGAGAATTCCGGCAGGACCTCAGGATTTAAGCAGTAGGATTGTTTTTTCCTCCAAAATAACGTCACACATATTCGTGAAAGTTGGAATGCTCTGAGTCACGCAGAAGTCTCCCAATGACACAGCAAAGGACGTGCACTTAAAGTATGATGAGAGGGTAAAGGCATTCCTTCTGCTCCCATAACCACATACCCTTAAAGCCTAGACTGTCAACACATCACAAACAAGCTAAAATGATGACCTCAACACGGAATCTCCACCATAAGACATAAACACCTTCTTTGAAGACCCTCTAAACACAGTGTGCTCCTCAACATATGTTTTATGATCAAAGTCAAATACATGATTGAAGAGAAACATACAAACATACACACACCATTTCAGAGGAATGTTACACAAACCACCTTGAGCAACACTTGACAGACTACCAGAGCTTAAAGCAAAGATTTGCACCAACTCACGCAGTCTAAGAGCATTCAAAGACAGATGTCCTCCTCTGCTTGACCTCTTGTCAGGGCCTCTCTTCTTTACCTCTCTGTATGTATACGTGTCTGTCCTTTGAGGAGAGCAAAATGGACACAAGCCACTGCGGAAACCAGCCAGTGTTTGCTGCACCAAGCAGCACACTGACTCACATCAGCAGGGCAGGAAGACTAAGTGACAGCTACCCAGAGGAAAGCACCCTGTGGGGTTTCTCCAAGTGCAACCTCAGCCTCTAGAAACTCTCCGTGGAGGAAGCGCTCACATTCACACAGCACACCACGATCATGAGTCAACAGAAAGAAGCTTTTTTTCCAGACACATGCTAAACTCACAGCATGGCTCTTCCTGACACACAGAACAGCAGAGATGGATACTACCTCTCTGCTATTTCACTCCATACGTATACAATGGACATATAAACTACCTCTCTGCTATTTCACTCCATACGTATACAATACACATGGATACTACCTCTCTGCTATCTCACTATACATATACAATGAACATATAAACTACCTCTCTGCTATTTCACTCCATACGTATACAATACACATGGATACTACCTCTCTGCTATCTCACTCTATACATATACAATGAACATATAAACTACCTCTCTGCTATTTCACTCCATACGTATACAATACACATGGATACTACCTCTCTGCTATCTCACTCTATACATATACAATACACATGGATACTACCTCTCTGCTATCTCACTCTATACATATACAATACACATGAATTCTCTCACCACCCCAGTCCCTCCAGGAACTCTTGCGACTGCTTGAGGGGGAAGCCAGCACGTTGGGGGAGAGGCTGTGCAGTAGGTGACTGAGGCGTGAGAGCAGGCTCAGCGGAGCCTCCTGGCCCTCTCGGAGCAGCTCCTGGATAGACATTAGGAGTCGGACGATTCCGAGACGACTCCCTCGCCGCGCTCACACTCCGCAGGACCGGTCCACCAGGGGGGCTGCTGAGCAGCACAGCGGTAAAGAGTGAGTCACACGTCCTCACAACTGTGTTGCCCCAAAATCCCCTGCGTCACTCTTGTCACTGCTGAGCGGAGGGTGTTTGTGAATGTGCCGCATGTCCCCTAAGCGCGGTCAGCCTGTTTGTTTTGCGCTCGGATGCCGTCCGTCCGGCCAGCGACTCCAGAGGAAGAGGAGGTAGGGGGAGGAGGAGGGAAGATCTGTGGGCCGTTTAAGCGTAAATCCCCTTCTGCTGGGGGCTAATTATACCAGCAAGGCAAACAGCTTAGCTGCTGCACTCACGCCGCACAGGGGACGCTATTGAAACTTTCCCTCCTCTCTCTATCTCCGTCTCTCTCTCTCTCTCTCTCTCTCTCTCTCTCTCTCTTCATCTCTGTCTTTCTCTATCTCTGTACCTCGCTCTCTCAGCCATCCTGATGATGACAGGGCAGCACAAGAAGGAGGGTCGAGTGATTGGGGAGGAGGGGGTCAGAAGAAAGAGAGAAGAGATTGGAAAAAAGTTGACAACTGAAGCCTTTGTGAAAAAAAAGAAATAGAGTTTTGTTTTAAATCTGGCAGCCCAGTCCTGCACTGAGAATGACTGTCTTTTAACAGACAGTTAAGTCTGTTTGTTCATGTCTATTTCATGGTAGTCTCTTTCAAACTCAACCCAAGTAGACAAAATCTTTGAAGCCTCCCAAAAAGAGGTTCTCATTTTCTATAATGACAGCTTTAATCTCACTGCTGAGCTGTCAGTTGTTTTGAGATACACAGCTGGGGCACAGCACGTTTATACGCTGCATACATCACAGCCTCTTCAAAACATAGCTTGGTCATGTTAACATACTCAGGGAGGGAGAGCTACACATCAGCACAGTCGGTCAGTTCTGCATCACAGCTTCAGAGGCACACTGTGGTTCAGCATCTCTGCCATATGCACCGCTGTTCGCTCTACAGGGTCTGTAGGATGGGTTTCATAGTAATCTTATTATTAAGGGCAGGGACAGTCCTGATTTGTCTACAGCAATGGGCACACACATTCAGGCAGCCATATGCACTGATTGGTCTGGTTCAGTTGTCCTCCTATAGCCATTCTAATGGGTCAGGGCTGAGATATGCTTCTGTCACTGTCATCACCCCGATGCTTGCATAAATGTGCAGTGTTAGAGAATATTAATAAATAAAAAGTGAGGTGAAGTGACTGTTGTCTGTTGCGTCCACACACTGACTGAACTTGATCAGACATGCCAATGGCTCCCCTAGGTCCCAGCCTTAAATAGCAGCAGTGCTCCATCTGCGGTGCTTGTCATCATTAGCCAAGACAGCCAAGACAGGGAGTGAGAGACAGGCCGAGGGGGGATCAGCAAATAGGGATAGAGAAACCACAGAACCTGAGAGTCCTAATAGTATACAAAATAAGGGAGGAATAAAAATACTACTAAAATAAGTGAACAGCTTGGAGAAGTAAATTGTAAGTCCTTTGCAAAAACAGAATTAGGAAATGAAGGAAAGGAAATGAGAGGCAGAGGGGGGGGGGGGTAGCTTCTATTCTCTTCAGCTCTCATCCTCTTAAAGCGTGAGGAGGCCCTGCAAGCAGCCCTGAAGTTTCTGCACAGACAGGCCTTATTCACACACAAGCCTAGCTTTCTCAGGCCAGGGAGGCCAACAAAAGATGCGGCCATCCCAGAATTAAGTCCATGGCAACCGCAGAATGCAAGACAGAAGCCTGTTACCACAGCAACAATACAGCCTGTATCCGTACAGCCAGCAGGAAGCGTTAAGCAGACAGAGTAACAGCTAAGAACTGAGTGTCAGTACAAACACATGACAGGATCTATTCAAACCCCAGAACAGCTCGAGCCTTCCCCCTTGTGTGTTACAGATACAGCACATGGCTCAGGCATGGGTGACGTCAGTAGAAGCCATAGCTGTATGGGTGAGGAACTTCCTCCCAAACATCACATGCTATGATTACAACCTGCTGTATTGTTGTGTCAGGAGGCATGAAAGCACCTAGGCTATCTTACTCAGAAAATCACTTGATGGGAATGTGATGAACTGAACTGTCAGTGTGTGTGTGTCCTGTGTCGCCACTATATTTGCATGTGTGTGTTACTGTGTGTCGTTTGTGCGAATGAAAACTGTTGTTTGTTTGTTTTTGTTTTGTTGTTGTCACTAGAATGTGACGTCATGAAAGTGTTCAAGCAAATGCTCTAGACCACATGTGTCAAACTCAAGGCCCGGGGGCCTGATCAGGCCCGACAAGCCATTTAATCTGGCCCGCCAGCTCCTCAGAATGTTGCAAAAAGTTCCATTGATTTGAATGAGCAACGGTGACATTTTATTTGGTTTGCCTAATTTTCCCTCAGGATTAATAAAGTATCCATCTATTTATCTATCAGAGCTTGTCTAAGGCGGCCGCTGGTATGTCGAACGCACCACAAATACTGCAAGTCCCACAATGCACTGTCCCCGCGTTGGTAGCATACATCAATTTATGGAGCGCTTGCCCCACTGTCCGGCCCTCGACTTACACCCATTTTTTTTTAATTTCGGCCTCTGTGTATTTGAGTTTGACACCCCTGCACTAGACCTTTTTCTTGCCTGTGGGAAAGAGTGTATGCTAAGTATCAAAGCTCACAGCACCCTCTTGTGCTGAGGGGGGCATTCAGCTCTCCCACTTGACAGTTAAGATCATCATAGGGCCTGGCCCAACGGCTCATGGTTTGATATTGGCTGTGGTTTGACATATTTCATTATAATAATAATAATAATAATAAGCATAGCTGGCTATGCATGCTAAAATGTGGACCATACATCAGGCTCAGACAGAATATGAAATATAAGTGTTTGACGCAGAACACATGTTCCCCTAGTCATTAGACATTAAAATGTGACTTTTGATGTTTATGGAGAGGATTCACACACATTGTAGTATTTTAACCCACTAGTATTTCAACTGTATTCTCTTTCAAATTGGCCTAATTGCAAATCAGAGCAGGAATAGAATAAATAAAGCCAAAAGAGGCACAGCATGATATTTTCAAACTACAGTCTTAAACAAAATAGTTCAATCATACACTGAAGTTTGGAATTAAGTTGAGGTCATCATTATTGGCCATTTACAAACTGTAAAGTCTCCTCAAAAAGGAGGCAGCATTCTTCGACAACAGGCTCAGAATGACTCAGATGTGTTGCAGAAAGGGGAGAGGGTTATCATTAATCTGCATGAGTAGCTCCCCGACGCAGAACTGGGTCAAATATGGTGGTGGGGACAAAAACAGTAGGCACTGCCACACATTTTGCCATCCCATTTATCACCAACAAGATAGCACACACAATTTCAATCGAACTAATTCATCTGGAAACCCACTCGTTTCAGCCACAAATGCATCTAAAATGACACGGAAACTGTGTATGTTTACCTGTTTGCTTCACTGTTTGGAGGAGTCCGGTATAAATGAGTGTATTTGACCAATAAGGTATAACAAATGGCAATGAATCACCATTTTTACTAGTCAACAACAGTCAGTCTAAGTTATGTGCAAGGGTAATGGGTGGGGCAGCCAAAACGCTCTCTTCCTGTAATCAGCTGCTACATCAGTGGCAGTGTGTACAAGTCTCCATCTTCATACAGCCCATCTATCTGCTGTATTCTGAGGAACTCCCTGTGATGCTTAGATCAGAGAGTGAGGAGTATGCGTGACCTCAGCTTCATCTTCGTGTAAACAGAGATGTGTATCTTATTCCCTTTGTAGGCTTATGGGGCAGAAGATTCCCCTTAGGTAGTGGCGGGTATGACCTACTTCTATACAGTGCACTTGGCACATTTTCTATTACACACTATAGTGCAGGTTTCTTTTTCAGCCTACATCTACAGGCATGTTTGTGAGGAAATAGGGTGACTATTACATTCCAGGAGAGCACATGGTAAAACAGGGAATCAAAATCCCATAATGTAGACCTAACATCCCTCCACAGACATGCATCTGTGCTCTGGTTGCATGCTAGTTCATTCACGGTTTGATGTCACTAAGCAACAATCTTTCACATTTCAGAACTCTTTTTATCTTAGTAAAATAACTATTTGTATACAATAATCACACCTGCAAATGCCAAATGTAACAGTACGTATTTTTCATCAAAGTCCTATCCAATTCAAATAAATACATTTTCAGATTTGCTAACACATCACACAAGTTAAATATTAAAAAACCCAAACCAGTTGCAACCACTACTCTGAGGTAACCGGTCACTTAGAATTTGACTCAGGAAGAAAATACCTTGAAGAGGTTACATCCTTTGGGAACCATCACACTCATATGAAGTGATGCAGCAATTTAAGCTGAACCACTCCAAACTGCCACTCACAGCAGCCCCATCTTCCCTGAATATTATCAAATGACACCCGTAGAAACACAGACAAACACACACATGTATACACACACACACACACACACACACACACACAAATTTGTGATTTCGGCACGCAGCATGAGACTGCCCCTCCTACCAATGTTGTCTGTTATGCTGTTGAGCCTCTGCACCAGCTCCCTCAGGGCCATCTCTCCCATCTTCACCCACCGGATCATCCTTCCAGAAGGGTCCGCCTCGGCTGCTGCTGTCCAGGATGGGCTGCCTCAGACTGGGGATGTCTACCTGCTCAGGGCTTCCCTGGTCCTGATCGTGCTGCTGCTGCCACTGGCTCTCCTGATGTTGCTGCTGCAGCAGCCGACGTGACGGTGCTTCACGTCCTCACACAGCTAGTGCAGCAGGACAGCACGCCACAGCAGAGCGGAGGAGCTGAGCAGCCAGGGCGACCAAGACATGCGCACACACACACACGCAGACGCACGCACATGCGTGCCCACACACACAGAGGCAGCGGAGAGCCAGTGCGCACACTCATGCCGGTATGAGCAGGCGCACAGTCATGATGCTTTGTGGATCCACATGTACACACACACACAGACATGCATTCTTACACACACAGATTTATGCACAATCATACAGGCAAATTCAGTAGCACAAATGTGCTTTCTTCTGACTGAATGCAGTGAACAAGAGAAAGGGGAGAGTAGCACAAATGTGCTTGCTTCTATACTGATATGAATAAATGCAGTTTCACAAAAGAAAGAGGAGAGAGTGAGCTAAAGATGCAGCCTGTAGCAACACAATGATGTGTCACTTTCATTTGTATTAACGGCTCTGCCTCCGCCAGGCTGTGTTGCTAGGGAGTCTGGTCTGCCTTAGCAACGCTCATGTCCTCTCATATTGTCCATTGCTTCAAAGACAATTAGCAGTGTGAGGCATGAGAGCCGCCGGAAAATGATTCTTTCAAGCGAGTGTAAGGATATTTGTGGTGATGACACTTCTAAAAGCACTAGACATGACACTTATGACAAGTAGTATGATACGCCTGTAGAATTATGGCGTTGCCAACACAAAAAGAGAAATTCAATTCTGGCATTTATAGTGTTCAAAAGATATTTGATAAAAAATCCTGAGGTTTCCAAGACCCTAAACAATAGCTTCCTTCTTTCAAGGTCAGTAGGCTAGTCTGTTGTTGTTCTGCGGTCTGTGTGTAATGTAATGCCGTGTAGGGTAGTATATCTTTTAGCCTATTTTAGATGCTCTGGCGCCATCATCTGGATCACTAAGGTACAATCATTTCAACATGAAACATTCAGTTTCATAGGCCTTTTCACAAACCTAGTGTGTAAACAAGCATAGACAATAAGGTGACCAGATTTCATTTCTGAGACAAAATCCGGGGACAATTTCAGTTCAGATACGTTAACACCTGCAAAAATGTC
This sequence comes from Sprattus sprattus, assembly GCF_963457725.1. Taxonomy (NCBI): domain Eukaryota; kingdom Metazoa; phylum Chordata; class Actinopteri; order Clupeiformes; family Clupeidae; genus Sprattus; species Sprattus sprattus. The sequence continues at coordinate 6,231,249 of NC_137922.1, read as the reverse complement.
ATGTTTTTGTCTTTGTAAGTGAAAAAACGGGGACACTGACTGGGCCCTTATTCATAAAGCAGCTTATCTTACCCTTGTTCTTGTAAATCGCAAGGGAGGTGTCAAACAAAGAGTATTTAAACTAATCACAAAGTGGCTGAAATTAAGAGTAGTAAAGGTAACAACCTTTAGCCAGATATTAGAACCAATTTCAGTGATAAGGACTTGTTGACGTCAAGCTTCCTTGCAGCAGGCCTAACTTCTGTGATTGGCTGATAAGTGACTGGTCTGCACAGATGGGTGTCTGTATGTTTTTCCAGCATGGAAAATGTTAAGGCCATTGAGGCAACTAAAGGCAGTGTATTCCTATATTCTGTGTAAAAAAAACAGCTGGAACGATGAACATACAGATCAGACCCAAAGGATCTTTGGAATTGTTTTTTAGGTATTACTATACCAAAAGTGATTTAAGAAACAAACAAACAAAAAATATTTAAAATACAATTTCAGTAGAAAAAAAAGATACAAAATCCAAGCAATGTCAAGGTGAGGGAGGAAGATCTGAATAATCTTAATAATAACAAGTTCTGTGGCACACTAGCAGTTGACATCTTATACAGAATATGTGAAGTTAATGTGGGAAAAACACATTTCATTAGTGTCTTTTTAAGAGACCACCACAAGAACATGAGTTTTTTTCAGTTTTAGTTTTTAGGTAATGTAGGCCTACCCTTATTCTAGGCTACATGAAAATCTATGTAGCCTAAGCATATGACTCATATTTTAGTACATTAAACCCCCTGCTTAAAATTGAACTGGTGAGACTGTTTTTGCTTCCTCATCTTGAACGCAACCCACTGCCATAACATCATCAGTTTGACTAAACTTGACAAAGAAAAAATTTGTCTTCCGGTTTTTAATGTAATGTTATAGTGATAAAACAGACATCTGACAGCCTGGCACAGGGCTATTTGAAAACGTATATAATATAAAACGAAAACGTTCGTGTTCAACGAGGCTGTATCTAAAGATTCTACAGTGCTGCATATTCCACCAATCAAAACACTAAAAAGACGGGCATTCTAGATCTTTGAGAACATACAGATCAGGCCCATAGACTCCAGGATCTTTGGAATAGTTTTTTAGGTATTACTATACCAAAAGTGATTTAAGAAACAAACAAACAAAAAATATTCAAAATACAATTTCAGTAGAAAAAAAAAAAAAAAAATCCAAGCAATGTCAAGGTGAGGGAGGGAAATCTGAATAATCTAAATAATAACAAGTTCTGTGGCACACTAGCAGTTGACATCTTTGTTAATACAGAATATGTGAAGTTAATGTGGGAAAAACACATTTCATTAGTGTCTTTTAAGAGACCACCACAAGAACATAAGTTTTTTTACGTTTAGTTTTAGGTAATGTAGGCCTACCCTTATTCTAGGCTACATGAAAATATATGTAGCCTAAGCACATGACTCATATTTTAGCACATTAAACCCCCTGCTTAAAATTGAACTGGTGAGACTGTTTTTGCTTCCTCATCTTGAACGCAACCCACTGCCATAATATCAGCAGTTTTACTACACTTCGCACTACTTTAAGGCAGACGCCCAGAGTTTTTAATCCCCTGTTTTTCCGGTAACTTCGCTGAATGAATGCGATCTAGTGATGTGTCGTTCATGAACGATTCGTTCATTTTGAACGAATCCTTACAACGACTCGAGAGTAACGAGTCCTCTCAAAAAAAGATTTGTTCTTTTTCTCGTTCATGACCGCGCATCGGGACTGTTGCATTGGCTAAGCCAAGGAAACAGAAATTATTCGTTGAATGCAGGTCACGTGAAAAATGATCCAAAGACCCGTATCCGAAGACCCAGTCGGAAAAAGAACGAATCATTTCTGTTTCCTCTAGAGTCTAGCTGTACTGTACTGAGCCTATGCAGGTCACGTGGAAAAGGATCCAAATACCCATATCCGGCAGATGAACGAATCATAGATCCAAAGACACGGTTTGCAAAAGAACGAATCATTGAACGAAAGACCCATATCCGGCAGATGAACGAATCATAGATCCAAAGACACGGTTGGCGAAAGAACGAATCATTGACCCAAAGACATGGTTTGCAAAAGAACAAAACATTGAATGAAAGACCCATATCCGGCAGATGAACGAAACGTTGATCCTAAGACACAGAGTCGGGACGTGAACGATTAGGTCATCCGTCGGATGCAAGTATTTGGATCATTTTTCACGTGATCTGCATAGGCTCAGCATGGGAAGCTAGAGAAAACCGAAATGTTTCGTTGATTTTGACTTGGTCTTCGGATACGGGTCTTCGGATATTTTTTCACGTAACCTGCATATGCTCAGAAGAGGAAACAGAAAGGACTTATTAACCTCGTTCACTTTCGAGTGTCTATGTTTAGTAAGACGTGAATGATATTCGTTCACAAGAAATAATTACAGGTTTAGTTATTTTAACTTTTTTAAACTTTACATACAGTTCAGTGCAGCGTAATTGTTTGCCGTGATAATAAAATGCTTATGTGATAATAAATGACCATTTCATCCAAACTTTCATAATAGGCTACATTATTTGAATGCAGGAATTTCTTTTAAACTAGTATCTGCTGGTTTACATGCAGTAACCTCCATTAGTGGAATTGGCTATAAAATTTAAAAATGTTGAGCAGCACTGTGAACCGTAGTAGACTTCATTCATGACATTCCTTATCATCATCATTCATCATTCATCATTATTGATCATCATACATCATCACTCATGTCTATGAAAATGAAGAAAAGTGAAGGAAAACAGACAGGGATCTCAAGCTTCTTCTTGAAGAGTAATCAGGTAAGGAGTTTTGTTGTATGAATTTTCAAAGAAGTTAAAAGTTATAAAGCCATAATAAACACATAGCTAATATGTGCATATTAGCTAGGGTGACCAGGTGTCCTCCTTTACCCTGACATGTCCTCTTTTACATGGACATGTGCTTTTTTCGAGACTTAAAAATGCGTCCGGCAGGGATTCCAAAGTTGCCTGGGATTTGATATTTGATATTTGTGTTTCTCTGGGTCTTTCACACAGAAGCGGCACCAGGGGGTGCTACAGCTCCCCCTGGATTAGCCATAGCACCCCCAAGAAAATAATGGGTTATTTATTATTTTATTTCATTTCATTCTGCGTTCTTTATTTTATTGATTGTGTGAAAATAATATTTCAATCACAAAAGAAAGTACTGACTGATTGAAATAAACAGATAGTTCACGTCGCACGACACAGACACGTCTAATGAGTGAACGTTAACGGCAGTGTTGCCAGGTTTTCCCGCTGACTACTTTCTCGCGGGCTACATTAAGGCGCTCACATGCTTGTCCGATCGTGCTCTCCGATCTCACGAGGCACGCCCTTAAACGCCCTCCTTGAAGTGGGACCACACCTTTGAGCACCTCGGAGAGCCATCCGAGGGTGTCGGATGGCCTCTGGAGCACCGCTTGAATTTTCTCACTATCCGATCCGAGCTGTCCGACACCCCTGGCTAAAATGACGTTTCCTGTTTCGTTCCCTATATGACAGCACCTCCGTTTTTAAAAAATCGCTGAGAGATCGCTGGGAACCTGGGGCTGGAGGTCCAGGAGTGCATTAGGAGTTGGAGGAAGATCAGGGACAAGTTTGTAAAAATGAAAAAAAAAACTATGAAGGGCACCAGCGGCGATGCAGGAGGAAAACCGTCATCTCCCTTCTTCCTTGCTCCATCGTGGCTCTCGCCGCATATAAAGCATAGGGAGACGTCGTCTAATTACAGCAATAATAAAAAACATTTCTTGGTTTTCGAACAGCCTCTTTGTGTTTGAGTTAGCAGAGCATGCAGTGTAAATGATTAAATTGTAAAGAACCTGAATTGTAGACGTAAAAAAGCAGAACTGTTTGTGTGGTATAATAATAGAAAATATTCGACAATAACCGCGAGCTTGGTCATTGTCGTTAGTAATTAATTTCACAACAACAGCCTCTGATCATTAACTAAAAATACACGGGATAAAAACAAACGATTTCTTATTTTATAGTTTGTTGTTGATGATGTAATGGCCTTGTAACATCATAATAAAGCGTTGGTAATCTCCACAGCCCCTCGTAGAACCATGCAGGTAGAGGTGAGTCGTACAATCATCAGATTAGAAAGGGCGTGTCTCTCGTGAAGTCGTACGAGGTGAATTGGATAACCATGCAAATGCCTTTAGAATTGTTGCCGCGGGTCTTATGAGTGAACGTTAACGGCAGTGTTGCCAGGTTTTCCCGCGGACTACTTTCTCGCGGGCTACATTAGAAGTGTTGCTGCGGGTTGAATTTTTTGTCCGCTGGTTTTGGTAAACCTATTATATGAATATCTTTAAATAACATTTTTTTTTTTTTAATTAACTTATTTATTTATACCCAAATCCTACCAAAACTGACTCCAGATCAGCACGTAAGCAAATGGACATGGGACAAGCTGAAATTATTTTAATTCAGTAAATACATAACGTGCCGGCATAGTCGCCCCATAATGCCGTGCGGCGGGCGCATATTTTTTTGTGTGTGATCACGATGTTCCCTACCAATGTTCGTTACTGTACTCGTTGCATGTCGTTGTTCTGTGTTGGGACTGCAGTTACACAGGTGTGTGACGGTAACACAGTCTGTTCGAGATAACTTGTAACACGGCATAAAGCCCGTGCCATTTTGAAATTGTGTTGCGTTTAGTATTTAGTGCAATATAAAGCCATGTTACGCATCCGTGTTTTGTAACACTATTTACACATGTATGAACTATAAGTACATGATTTAAATATAGTGAAGCAACATGATGAGGTGTTTCAGTTGAAATAAGGTATTGCATTAACTACAGTAAATGCATATGAAGTAAAAACAGTACATTCATGTTGTCTAGGAACGACAATAATCAGGGGCGGAGATCCCATTTCATTGCAAGGGGGGACAATACATGGGAACATTTCAGAGAGTAATTCCGGGGGGTGACATGAAAAAAATTGCTGTCACGAAAGCTAGCATAACTTAGCCGCTTAATACCGAATTCTCTAATAACAGTGACAAACCGAAATTCAACGTCAGTTTTAAATTCTCTAAACGGCAATACATGTCCTAACACACAATATCTACTCACAGACAAATAATGTTGAAAGTTCAAACGCAACCCAAGGCTCTTCAAGGTCAAGGAGGAATTTAGCTGCATGCAAATTAACGTCTTCTCTAGTGCCCTGCGCAGCCATGTGGAGTCCATGAACCGTCCATTAAGTTAGAACTAATAAAATTAGGTCAAGTTCCCGTGATAATCTCCAAGAAGCCCGTTGATGTGAAATGAGGTGGTCGAACCAATATATATAGCAGTTGTTGTCTCACAACATCTCACTTATGGTGTGATAAACTCACTTTCATTAATCCAGCCTACTGATTTTTGCTTAGCCTCCTACCTTGATCTAATTATTTTTTATTCAGACTTTACATATAACTTTCATGACCAAAAATATAAATTGGCCAGCGATTTAATTAGTTTTTTTGTTCATAAATTAATGTAGGATGGTCGGAGCAAAGCCTCATGGGAAATGCCTTTATCCAGTGAACGTAGGGTAATGACTGACCGGCTGTCAGAGAGAGAGAGCAGGTGAGAGAGAGCAGGTGAAGGGGACCTGATGGAAACAATGAATGTAGTTTTCTCGTATTTATTATTATTTTATTTGTTTAAATCCCAGGAAGTTGTTTTTTTCAATGTTGTTGGGGGGGGGACAACGTTATGCGAGGGGAGGGGGGGGGGGGGGGGGGGGGCGTGTCCCCCCCGTCCCCCCCGGGATCTCCGCCTATGACAATAATATATGTCATCTGCCTGTGAAAAATATGTCCGTCGCGGGGGAGGGGGCAGGGTCCCGAACGAAGTGTCATCTTTTCCACAAACAGCGGACCCCATCCCTGACCAGCAGCCCCCTGCCCCTGCAGCGGACCCCATCCCTGACCAGCAGCCCCCTGCCCCTGCAGCGGACCCCATCCCTGACCAGGAACTAAAAAAAAAGTTCTATCGGGAATGGCTGTCCAAATTTGAGTGGCTAGCCTTTGATGGCGACGTCATGTGGTGCATGTGGTGCAAGGAGCAACGAAGAGACACGATTTGGGCAACAGGGACCAGGAATTTTAGGTATAAAAATAGGTAAAAAAGTTGTTACTGAATTTGACTCTTTCTAAACTATTTTAGTTGTTTCTTTCACTCTTTTTACTTAGCTTCAGCTGCATATATTGAATTATTAAATTGTTTTATTCAGGAAGTCAACGCTTCTAAGGCACCTACCCTCCACATCCCACAAGGCTTCACTGGCTGCTAGGGATACCAGCCAGCCACCAGTGGCCAGAGGCCTGAAGTCTGCTGAGCTCAAGAGGGCCAAAGCTGTCGAGGCTGCGCTGAGGACAGTCTGTTGGATTGTAACAGAGGAGGTGGCCAATAGAAAATATGAGCAGGTATCTTCTTTTAAATTAGTGACAGCTTCATGGCAAATGAAGATGTATGATGATCTACTGGTTGAGTCTGATTCTCGATTCGAGATCTGATCTGTGACTGTGACTGATTTTCAGAAGTCTTCTGGAGCTGCAGAGGGAGCAGGGTGTGGCTGCTGTGATGAACCTTAATGTTGGCCGCAATGCCACACACACCAGCCCCACCACCTTCAACGAGCTGCTGAATTCCCTAAATGAAGTGGTGGAGCGGAAAGTGACCAGAGAGATCAATGCGAGCCCCTACGTTACGGTCGGCATTGACGAGTCCACCGACCGGAGCGCAGAAAAACATTGTTGTTCGTTACGTGCGTGTGCGCACAGGAGAGCTGATCACTACATACCTTAGGTGTGAGAAGGTGGATGATGGCAAGGCAGTGACCATTTATCGAACAACGCTGGCCGTCCTCCAGAAATACAATATCCCGTTGAGAAAAGTGAGTCTATGTAAGAAAATGCGTCCATGAAGTAAGAATAATATGAAAAACATGAACATAATGTTGAATGTTTGTGCTGAATAGGTACTAGGCCTCAGAAAGGATGGAGCAGCCGTGATGTCCAGCGACATCAATGGCGTCACAGGCCTGTTTCACCGTGACAACCCCTTCGCTGTGGCTGTCCACTGTGTCTGCCACAGGCTCCAGTTGGCAGTATCTCAAGCGGCTAGAACCATTCCCCAAATAAAAAGCACAAGCCTGTTGGTTGACAGCATTTATAATTACATTATGCTGTCACCCAACAGGCATGCGCAATTCAAGGCTCTGGTAAGTGATGAAACAATTGAATGAATGATATTTCATTCCAAAAACAAAATTAATAAGATATTTCAACATGCAGTACCAAACTATCAAAATAAGTTAGAGACTTTTATTAAATTCTATGTTTTGATATCAGGTGGACGACCTAGGTGAAGATTACCTTAAGCTGAAACATTCGTATGAAATAAGTACCATTTCAACAATGTAACAAAGTAAAAGTCCTGGATGAAAAAGCCTAGTTAAGTCAAAGTATATTAGCCTCAAAATGTAGTTTCGGTATTAAAAAAATTTGTGAAAGTACTAATTTGGTTGCTCTGAGCGATATGATTATAAACGACATTTTAGATTATGATACTGAAGCACCAGTGTGTAAGCAGCATGCTAATGTTGTAGCTTTTGGTCTCAGCAGTGGGGAGAATGTTTTTTTATTTAGTCATGGCACTGAACGGTCAGGAGGGGTTGCAATTTTACTAAATAACTGCTCTGGGAAATCAATTGAAGTAAAGGTAGACGACCATGAACACTGGCTGGTAGCTGTAATGAATTTTAACAACTCACATTTGATTTTGATGAATGTATATGGGTACAATAGCCAAAAGAATATAGATTTACTGGAAGACATTACACAGGAAATTCAAAGATGTAAACTGATATATCAATGTGAAAATGTAGTAGGAGATTTTTATATGAACTTGGTGAATGATGATTGGTTTGACAGATTTCCTCCAAGATGACAGAACCACAACCCCAATAAGCTATTTAATCAATTGTGTCATAAACATGACATACAAGATGCATGGAGTCTTTATCATAATAATAATAATAAAATACTGTTTTCTTGGTTTCAATACTGTTTTCTTGACTGGACTATTGTTAAATATCAAACTCCATTCTAGGATAAGTCTATGAAGTTAGTATGTCTGCAGCTCCCTTGAAAGACCACTCCATTATTTATAAAACGAAAACGTTTGTGTTCAACGAGGCTGTATCTAAAGATTCTACAGTGCTGCATATTCCACCAATCAAAACACTAAAAAGACGGGCATTCTAGATCTTTGAGCTACGAGCTAGAGCTTGCTGCCCTGGCTGCTGGCTGGCATGCTTGAGCCCGTGGCGTGTAGGCTACGCAACTACACGTTTGGTCATTGTTTTCTTTCTCTTTTTTTGTTTTTTGTTTTTTTTTATTTGTATCCGGGACATTTCCGGGGACAGCTCCAGCCGGGGACAGGCCACCAAAAACGGGGACTGTCTGACGTCTGGTCACCTTAATAGACAAGGACCTGGCATAGGTTACAGAAAAAAAGGTTGATGGCGATTCCCTCAAACGTCATGAGTTTTTAGCCTCAAGTGTGTAATCCCAACTGAGTCTGCAGCTGGGTAGGTGAAGGTAATGTGATGTTACGTTTTTCTAATGTGGAGTTTGCAGTTCTGGTTCTAAAAATCGTATCGTTTTAATGCTGTAATTCCAACAAACTAGAAATGGAACTCCTGGGAGTTTATATTATACACTGTGTATTATACACTCTCCAGATATGAATGGTCTTGCAGATCATGAAACTAAATGAACACAAACAAACACATAGACAAGACATATGAATATATTTACAAAAAAATCAACAAAACTTCTGTAACATGCCAAGTAAAATTATTATTATTAAAAGATACAGACTTCATAATGAAGCATCTATTGACATTCAAATGTAATCAAATCAGAAAAACTTTTATGAATGTTTTCGTTTAGCTTCCTTGTCTCGATAAGCATCGGTAATTCCAATCCAAATCATCCCAAACCTGACTACTATGGCCAGTGGAAGTGGAGTGGAATAACATCTACCTCTCCTCTATATCAGCAGATGGTACCCAATGACACGCTGTAGCATATTCAGACACTGGTGATCTTACCAGTAACACTTTACTGTAACATTAGAGAGGGAGTTTCTTCCACAGACAATATTGATGTGCAATGTGTTTATAAAAAAGATATGGTGGGAAGATTCACTTAAGGAGAATTATACTGCAATCTGGAGCTAAGGTTAAGCTTTAAAATGATAATCAAAACATGACACTGGTATGACAATGTGGACATTAACCCCGGATAATCTGTAGGGCTTTGATACAATGAACAAGTACATGTGAATTAAATATAAACACAATTTAAACTTTGTGGCTCAATGACTTATTTGACTATTATTGACTACTATAGCATACAATTATAAAACCACACAGGAGCCGACTTTCATGGGAACACACTCCAAAAGAATGATACATATTGTATAACGCACAATGGGAGCATGTGAATATGGTTATTTCAGGGGGAGCCTTACTCCACTACAAAAAGTGTGTGAGTGTATGTTTCTGTGTAAAAAAAAACATCCCTAATGATGTGTCTCTGTGTGGGTACTGTATGTGCTATTAAAAGATACCACTCTACTTCGCGGATAGGATTTACCTAAAAAAATAAAAGCCTATTGATGCTAATTCAAAAATATTCATTAATGAATGGCCGCTTAAATAGTTAATAAATTATTGTTCAATATCTTTGTTTAAATAACTACCATGATAAATACCATTAGATATTTACAATGACAAAATAACCTGTGGCCAGATGAAATACACGCAGCACAACAAATTAGATTTTGCTTGGGTTTAATTTGATAGATCCCTTACCAGGGTTTTGATTCGTGTTACTCAAATAAAACAAATATCAGTGAGGATATCTCAAGTTGTCTTGGCACATCCAGGTAGCCTCTGGCTATCCCACAGACCACAAGGGATAATCAACATCAATGGCCCATCCACCACTGTCGCTATTATTAATTAAAACAAATATTCTTGAAACCTGAGTGAGGAATAACCTTCACAGAAACAAATCAGTTAACTAATTTTGGCGTACCACGCCTCTTAGAACAAGCAGCCCCACAACAGAATCCCTCAGACGACACATTTCCAATATAAAAAAATGTATAATCTTTATTACAATCTTTGTTAAGAAAAAAAGGTACACAATACCACGCATCTACCAAAGTCCACGGTGGATTCCCTTGTCAGTTCGTCAGTGTCCACTACACCGCACACAATCACAGCAACTCCTACACTGGGCCTTTACACACACACACACACACACACACACACACACACACACACACACACACACACACACACAGACACAACCTTATCTCGCCGCTGCTCTTGTAGTTGGAAAACACAGGTGTTTATCTGTCCTTCACATGACCATATGCTATCACAATTAATTTGAGAACCAAAACTAGTTGCCTATAAAGCCATACCTAAAAAAGTGTCAAACTGTTGCATAGTGTTACTTTAAAGAGCTGGGACTCTAGATTGCTGTATGTGCTAGATTGCTGTAAGTTATTTTGGTTCGGTGGGAGTCACACAACAGAAATCACCCAGACGACAAATTTCCAATATTAAAAATAACACCAGGAGTGAAGCTCGCCTATAGCGCCAAATGTGCTAGGGCCGCTCCTGTGCGTAACCAATATTTCACCTTAAAACTGGACAAGGCACAACACAACACTCACCATTGAACTGTGAGTAAACAAATCTAACTCCCAGTCCTTGCTCAACGTAGCTTCACTCGGCCACTGTCTGACGACTGACGGACAACATCCTGGTAGCCCAACGGACGCAGAAGCGGGGATCTCTGTACAATGGCACACACTTGAAACTCCAGCGCAGCAGTGAAGCAGCCCGACAAACTTAGAACAGGGATCTCATACAACAGACTTGAACTTCAGCGCAGAAACCTAGCGAATCCTAAGGGATGTCTAGCACCAGGGACGTGCACAGGGGTGGGCTAAGGTTGCTCGGGCAACTGCCCGTTTGCCCTCCTCGCCTTAAGTTGCCCCTCCGAAGGAAATATATATATTTGTGATCAGGGGACGGGGGCGTGGCAGCAACGGTTAGTGAGAGTTTAAAATTATATTGGCAAAATTTGCGATCAGATGACGGGGGCGTGGCAGCGGCGGTGACAAAAAAATAATGTGGTGCCCCTTTTTCCCAGGGCAAAGCAACTGCCCTTCAAAATTCCTGTGCACGTCCCTGTCTAGCACGGACACCTTCGGCAACTACCTGCACTTGTTACCGCGCAGTCGGCCGCTGGTTAGGGGTACAGTCGGCCGCTGGTTAGGGGTACAGTCGGCCGCTGGTTAGGGGTACAGTCGGCCGCTGGTTAGGGGTACAGTCGGCCGCTGGTTAGGGGTACAGTGAAAGAGGCGGTGCCCCGTGCCTGGCACAGAGTTCTAACAATCAATTTAAAGACGCGGCAAACAAACAAAACCAACAAGATAAATAACAAACAAAAATTCTGTTACTGCTCATCCTAAATGTTCTACACAGATAGGTCAATAATGGTGTTATTCGTGTAGGCTACAGGTTTAATTTTAACCGAATACATTTCAATTTAAAGTCTTATCCCAGCTTAAGTTTCAGTCCATGACTAGATAATACTCTCTCTACAGGTCTTCTGCTGTTGTGTGTACTAGTGATGCATGTAGTATGGTTCCATGGGATGAATACTTTAGAGCAGTATGTTCTCCAGCAGGGGGTGACAGTGTGTCCAAGCTTCCATCTCAGTGTCCGTCACGGCCCATCCTTCATGATGGCTCCTGTTGGTGTGTTTTTCTGCCTACTCAGTGGATCACTTCACCTCGCCTTAGAGAGAACCTTGAATAAAGGGCTGACTCTTCATGATGGTGACTGTGAGGACAAACGTGCTCCCCTGTGTGCATACCTGTGATACATGTGTGGATATTTGGATACATCGCCTTGAATTTTTTGATTTGATAATACTGACTAATTGCTTCGAGGGGAAGCTAGCACATACAGTTAACATTCACTGGACATACATTGTACAAAACCTTGTCTTTTTACTTCTGAATAAACTTTTATTAAAAAGTCTTAAATCCTGTCGCCTCATACTTTACTAAATAAAAGTATGATGAGTAACATTTTAATAAACCACAGTTGACTGAAACAATAACTGGAATATGTTGTTTTGACCATTATATAAATGAGCAAGAAACTTGTAGTACAGGATGTAAAACGGAAAGGTCGAGTCAGAATACTCCATACAGAAAACTGCTTCCCTCTTAGGCCACTTTTCAGTGTCCTCTTAAAATGAACTGTATGAACTTGCCTTTCCTATTGGGTATGATTGGTCAGATGTGTTACTTTAAGCAGTATATTTTATTATATTAACTTTTGTACTATTCTTGTGTACCCAGTTTATTTGTATTTATATTTGATTGTATACGTATGTATCTGTGTTATTTTTTGTATACGTATGTATCTGTGTTTGTTTATTGATTTTTTTGCTTTGTTGTATTTTTTGCTATTTTCTGTAATAATTCAGTAAAGCACCTTGGGCTGTAATCTGAAAGGTGCTATACAAACATTATAGTTATTATTTGAAAAATGGTCTGGGACATGGAACTCCAATAGGCCATAACTTGAGTTCTAAATTACATCATGAACATTCTAAATTCTACTTTGCCATTTGCCATTGGCAACCAACCCCAAACAAAGATTAGAATTTCAACTTTGGATGAATTTTAACACATGCGAAAGCCAGTTTCTCCTTAAAAAAAGAATATTTTGGGTATTTCCCTGTCAAATTCTTCAACTAATATGGAAAAGGTAAGCCAATTTTATAATGGTCACCCATTTTTTTTAATTTTTTTTTATAAAATTTTGAAATATTTTCTAACTTGGTTTATTTCTCTTACAGGGCAATGTGAACCGTTCTACCAATGGCCGCTATGGCCTTAGAAGGAACATTGTCCCATCCAAGCGCTTTGAAGATTTCCATGTAGAAGGAGTGAGCCTGTCTAAAAAGAGGTGTCGCCGAACCAGAAACACTGGTGTGAATGGGCACAGCTCTACTACACAGGCTCTGCTCTCTCTGCCCATCTCCAGTGATGGTACCTATGGCACTGGTGGGTGCTCATTGAACCTCTCTCTAAAAAACCCTGAACTCTTAGGGGCTCTCCAGGGTGGAGATGGTGGCCTCTGTAGGTCCTTCTCAGAGTCTGTTTTCCCCTCCACACAAGAGGGATTTGAGGGCACTGAGAGAGGGAGCAAGCAAACCCCGCCCTGCCATTTGGTGTCAAGTGAGGAACAGACTTGTACTGTACAGGTAGGTTGGTGTCCTTCGATATCATGAATATTATGAATGTATTATGTATGAGTATATCAGCTAATTCTTCATCCTACACTGTACATAGCTGAATTGGATTGTTTGTATTGTATCATATTGTCTGTATTGTTTGTAATTATTGTAAATATGAGCTGCAAGATCCCAGAATTTCCCCACGGGATTAATAAAGTATTTATCTATATATCTATCTAATTTACCATGTTCCTTTTCATTGTAGGCTGCAGACAGAGGAGATGGTGAATTCGTACCCCAGGATAAATCTGGGGTGTTTAAGTCCCCTTTGAAGGAGATACTTGAAATTGCTACAATCTTACTTGACTTTGGTCAGCATGTCCAATTGCAGAACACCCAGGCTGGACCACTGTCCCAGGAGACTCCATTCATTCAAGGAAGGAGCCTAGAGGAGCTCCATGGCATCTCCCATTCTGGAGTCAATGCCCTGCCAAGCACCACCAGTGGCCATGTTGGGGACTATGAAAGCAAAGGTCGGAGGAAGAAGCAGGCCAAGCCTCACCGTGTCAGCAAAAGGCAGACTCAGGACTTCAAGGTCCTGATAGTCCCACAGGCTGCGCTCTTCTGCTCTCCAGCACTTCCCTGTAGCGTCAGCCAGATTCTGGGTTTATCCCCGACATCCAGCCATGGTCCTACCAGGAGAAATTCTGAGCAGAATTATGGAAAGAAGTTTAGTCCGCTTGACATAGACATCCCCTTTGAGTGGTCAACAGCTTCTAGGGAGAAAGAGGACATGTTCTTTCCTCGTCTAAATGATTCTTCTTACAAAGCTGAGGTACCATGAATATGCTTGATGTCTGATCATGTTAGGAGATCATGTTAACCTGTTGCAAAATTACAAGATGATAGTAAAATCAATTATATATGTTCTCATGTATAGGCAGCTGAGAGGAAAAGGAGGGAAACTGCTCTTCAGACTAGCCTCAGGCAGATGGACGAGCCTCTGGAGGAGAAATACATCAAGAATGCTGCTGTTCTTCCAGACTTCCGTCAGCCAACACCAGCAGCACCCATCCCAACCCCACACCCCAGGTCTAATAGTGGGCCGCTGCCCCAAGAGGAGCCCCTTAAGATCCATGGCTACAGTGTGGAAGAATACAAAATAATTTACCATTCTGAAGTAGATCCAATGATGACAACACGATCTGGCAATCCTCGCCCCTACAGTCTTCAGATGGGACGTATGATCAAACAGCGTCTGTGGGACAAGTTCTCTTGTCCTTCTTTCCTGGAGACAGAGGATGCAGATGGCAGGATCTGGATCACAGAGTCCTACTGCAGTCCCACCTTGGAGCCCTACGCCCCCCTCATTGAAGTGGACATCATTGGGGAGCCCATGCCTGAGAAGCCTAAGAGGAAGAGGGCCAGACACTGAATTAATAAAATATCAGCATTGACTATTGGACGTTTCCTCTTTAAAAAATAAAAAAAAATGTAATGCATAAGATTATACATTATAAGATAATGATTAAACAAAACATTGTCCTCAGATCTTCCATTAGGCTACATCTTTAAATATTGTATAGCCACATTTAGATTCCTTTTTCTAACCATCAAAAACTTTCTTCAAGCTGGCAAAACACACTCATATGCCAAGCACACATTTTCTTATTGCCTTACTGGTCAATCAACCTACCACACCCACAAGAGAAGATATCAGACCCACAAGAGTAAACAATGTGTTTTGTTGCCAGGACCTTACTGATTACCTTTCCTCCAATTGACACTGGTGCAAACCATTCCTATCAAAGACTGGTTCCAAATGATGTTCATTATTCCAAGGTAATACAGTAATACTGAGGCCAAACCACTGCAGCAACATGCAAATACCTCTGCCAACTAAAGGGAACACATTTAAATGTCCCTAAAAATTCTCATGGTGACTTCTTTTTATAAGTTGATGGATTTTAAGAAAATGGGGAGTTTGGATCTGGTTTGTGATATTGTAACAGTTCCTGTGCTATACAGAACACAAATTTGATCGCATGCAATAGAGCTACCAGTAGAGGGCAGTCTTTCTATAGTGGAGACATTGTGCTTCACAGCTTCTGAGGAAGGGAAGCTAGAAATCCAGGCACAAGACAAATGGCAAACTGTGTGTCAACAAAGCAGCAGCAACAGCAACATCATTCCAAGGTAATACAGTAATACTGAGGCCAAACCACTGTAGCAACATGCAAATACCTCTGTCAACTAAAAGGAGCAAATGAAAATGTCCACAAAAAATCTTGAGGTGACTTATTTTTATAAGTTGATAGATTTTAAGTAAATGGGGAATTTGGACTTGTGCTATTGTAACAGCTCCTATGCTATACAGAGCACAAATATGATCGCATGCGACCGCGCTACCAGTAGAGGGCAGTATTTCTATAGAGGAGACAGTTACACTGTGTTTCACAGATTCATGCACAGTGTAGCACACAGGACTAATGACAAACTGTGTCTATGTGTCAAACTAAGAGGTGACTGTGTAACCGACTCAACAAAAAAGGAATCAAATAATGGAAACATAACGTTTAAACAAAGTAGCAGCAACATATTGTGTTAACTAATTCTCAGCTAAATATTTATGTATGCGCTTATTTGATAAGGGACAGTGTACATTGATAAACATTTCCCCCCCAAAAAATGTAAATGCACCGGAATTAGCTAGTTTTTCACCCTTTGTCCCTTGGCAGGACATGACAGAGAGAGACAGAAGGTGATATCACTCCTTTATAATCATAAAAGCTGTGTCATATCTCTGATATCTCGCCACATCTGAAATGATGTTGGATGTGAGGCGGTTCCTTACTGGGTTCCCTAGGGCTGTGGGAACTCGGTTCCTTCTTTTCTCCTTTAGTACAGACTACTGGCTGCTAGGTACAGAGTCATGTGACTCAGAGGTGACTTCACTGGTAGAGAATACTGCCTAGAGGAAAGCCTAGTGAAAATGTTCATTATTGGCTAGTTGTTTTCACCTGACCCTAATTAATCAATTAAGTCATTGATTGGCTGATGTCTACATGATTCCTTCTATATATTCTCCACTGCAACTAGGAGCAGTCATACTGGTAGTACTTTTATGTTTTGGGACTGAGGTAATTGGAATCATGGACAATGACATGAGATTGAGGTAGTTTTAACCTTTTTTTAAAGAAAACTTTTAATAGTTTTACGTGGTCTTAATTGGATCTTCTGGCATAGTTGTAGAGGTTCTTATGGTTGCTAATGCTGATTTTAAGCAGTTCTTAGGCGCAAAGCTAATTATTCAGTTCTCCTGCTTGTTAATGTCTTTTGAATCTAAACTTGTTTATACATTTCAGGGCTTTTCTTCTGTCTGCCATGCTGTGTTGTGTCTATAGCTTCCCAGCTAAAGGTAACCCTTTAATACATTTATTATTATTTGTTTTCTGAAGCAGATATCCCATTGTAATTTCCTTCTGTCTTATGTTTACCTGTTGCAATCATTCATTCTAACATTCCTTCATTTAAGGATATAATGGCCAGCAACCCCTACCGCAGTCTGGTCAAGATGGAATGAATCCTCTGTTTGATCCATATTTCAACAACTGGTGGCAGACGCAGCTTGGTCAAATGGAGACTGGTTGGCCATCTTCAAGCTCCACTGATGTTCAGCAGTCAGGTCCACCTCCACTTCAGACCCCTGGGCTGCATACAGAGTCCAGCCAAGATGGGTCTCAGATGAGCTTCTCTCCTGAAGCCAAGGGCTCCATGCCTCAAACTAGTTCTGGATATGAAGAGTTTGAGGCTGCCCCCATAGCTATTGATTCTTATGAACCACTTGAAGGCCAGTTTTATTCCCCTGCACCTGTTAAAGGAGTTCCTCAAGCAAGTCCAATGGAGCCTGCTGACGAGTTTCCGTATACATCGTGGGTGTCTGAGCCTGAATCTCAGATGCCGTTTGACCCTGAACAGCCAAATCCTGAGATTCTAGTTATAGCAGGTCCACCACCTCCACCTGAGCCCTTCTACAAAGCTGGGCAACTAATTCAGAGGGTTGCTACTTATGAACATGGCAATGAAGAATCTGAGTTCCATGATTCTGGATATCTGCAACCTCCCCCTCCTCTCCCAGCTGTCTCTGAGAACGGTGTCCCAGAGCCCAGTAGTCCTATCAGTCCACCCCAGGAGGAATATGATGACCAGTTCTTTGAAATGTTCATCACTGGCCAACTTCCACCTGGTACAGTAACTCACTTCAGTTCCACCGACGAGCATGGCAGCAATGCATGGACCGACATTCGCTTTGAGAGGATTCCTCAACGCCCTGTCAGGAAGGCTCCAAGTGGCTTGCGCAAAGTACAGAATATTTCAAAGACCAACACTAAGGTTCCTCAAGCTTTTTCACAGCCCCCTCAGACAGAACGGATCTTTACTGCTATAGCACCCTTAAAGCAAGCCTGGTGAGATGACCCATCCTCTTTAACAGGGCCGATGACCAGAAGTACCAGGTAAGGCACATGATCTTCATGCAGTGTCTCTTCTGTACATTTTAGAAGGTTCTAATGTTTCCCTTTTCTCAATAGGGGCCACCTCATGGATCTCCAGACTTTGCAAATCGAATTCAATAAATAAATATTCAATATTCAACTTGTGTCTTTCTTTGAGGGAGGCAGGTTGTTTTGGTTGCCAAATCTGAACAAAACTGGTTGTTCTTTTGACTGAAGAAACCCAAACCCTTGTGTTTTGCTTTTGGGCATTTTCCAAAGAAACCGTTTTAATGCCCCACTGGCCTTGCCTGTCATCTTTGGGGTGGGGGGTAGTTTAGCATGTGTCATTTGTATAAAAATGAGTCATGGTCTTCCATGGATCTGATGGAGGAGAATAATGCTGTTCTTGGCCAGAAGTTGTGACTTGGTTTATCCTAAACTAAGAGCTTGTGCTGTCATAGCAAACAGTTGAACATTTAAAAGTGATCTGGCCTGACATTGTAATGGGTTCCTTATTGGTCTATTGAGGACCTTTTTAAATTTCTTAGTCAAAAACGGTGTACTGACTTCAATCTAATGTAAGGTAATACCATTTTGAATCCTTTGACATATCAGTGGTTGGGCAAAGTAAGACGGAAGGTGTTGGGAGATGGTAGAAACACAAGAAAAGGCATCTTTATGGAAAAGCAAGGAACAGACGACAGGAGAATGTAATTATGATGCTAAAGGAACATTTATTTTGTGCCACACTGTCTTTTGTATATCTGGTTTCTGTGGACTAGTTCAAATGTCCTGCATTCTTGAAGTCTGTAAAACAAACAAATGCAACAACATTAAAGCGAAATAATAACACGGGTCAAAGTAATTAACCATCATGAAAGTTTAAAACAAAGAACACTATTTTAAGACTGACCTCGGGCTTGGTGGAATATATTTCCTGTCATGTCCACAGGAGACAGCAGGGCCAACATGGTTGGTGGGGGGACAGACAGCCCAGGCTTATATCCACCTGGGTTCATTACATCAATGTATCTGTTCTGGGTTCCTAGTGAACAAGACCACTGATGTCTTGCTGTAGATTAGACTACAGAACAATAAACTAAAGAGGTTTTCAGCAGGGCTGGTTAAATTGCTACTAATAACATTAAAAAGAATACTTATGCTCTAAGGGCTGAATAGTGAATATGTTAAAAATGGAAGTCTGAAATGGACTATTTTGCTGATTTGGTAAATACAACGACCTTAAGTACAAGACAGCTCTCAGTCTGTGAGATCACTCAATTGAAAAATCAAACTGACTCAACAGTCAGGTCTTGTTGGTAGCACACTATAGACAAACTTGCCTGCTCTTTTCCGGAACATGTTAGCCGGTGGTCCGTTGGTTGGGGGTCCACTAGCTGGGCCTCCACTTCCTGTTTGACTGCCCATGTTACTGAGGGGCAGCAGTGGAAGGCCCATGGGTGGTGGTGGCAGAATAGCTTTAGTCTTTGGAATAAAACAAAATCGACAATATTGTTTTGTGTATTTCATCCTGTAATCCATGGGTACAATTTGATTTTCATTTAAAGAGGTAGTGCACACTTAAATGTGTAAACTAAATAGTGTGACATGATATGAAACACGTCAATGCTGGTGTTAATATTGACCAAATTAACCAATGCTGATGTAGAGTCAACTGGCTGGTACACATCCACTGCATTAAATGTATATGTTAACGCCCTCTAATCATGTTATTTGCTGATAGACACCCTCCCCCTCTCAGCCCCTTGCCCACTTATTAGCGTTTTTCAAAATGATACAGTGGAAGGAGCTGGGCTGGGGGTGAACTTACACTTTAAAACTGTAATTAAAGATCAGTGGCACAGAAATGATTGTCTATTTAATTCCTATTACTCATTTAAGATGTTACCTCTTCCTCTGGTTCATTGTGATCCACCCATCGCTGTTTAGACTCGTCCCAAACAATCTGTAAGAACACATTTTATGCAAAAGATGTGTTAAACATCTACCTAGTATCAGTATTTTACCTGGTTTTATTAAACTCAAATAAGATTCCTTACGGATTTGTTCGTGTCGTCTGGAAGATAAACCCCTTTCTTCTGAGGAAACATCCACCGTAACCAGCTTCTACAAGATCTCTGTGGCAAAATAAAATCACTTTCATTCATAAGAGCAATCTATAGTAAATCAATTACCTAAAAACACTTTAATAACTGACGGAACTCTATTATTGTGTACCTTAAATACAAATTATTTTTCAGTTTCTGCATCCAAACCTTAAAGGATGGTGCGTCATCCTTGGTGGAAACAGCTGTCACTGTTGGAGTCACTGCCTTTATGTTGCCAGGGGCTTGCTTCATAGTTTCAGCATCACTGAGTGATGCCGTGACGCTATGATGCTGGTGACCAAGTGATGCTGGTTCCACAACCTCCTTCTCTATCAGAGGTTGTATATGGGGAGCCTCCATACCAAAGACAGCAGGGCCATTGACGGTAGCAATATCAGTTGGCCTGGTGCCACTCATCACCTCCTGCTGAGAGGTGTCACAATAATTCTCTCGGGATTGTTTAATGTCTATGTGACGCAATTTAACATTATCCACCAGTGGTTGTGATCACTTTGAACCCAAGTCTTGCCTGTTTTTGGTGAGCTGAGTTTGAGAACTTATATTTTGCTTCAGGCTATGCAGCAAACAGTGTTTCCTGGTTGCTATGTTTGTCTAGTTGCTACGCTAGCTAGTTAGCTAAGGGAACTTTTAAGTAACCTTAAACGACTTAAATGGTACAGTATCATTTGCATGTAATGATACCTTAAATGGGACAGTATCATTTGCATTATATGATACCTATGTATCTGCCTGATGTTACAGTAATACAATTATTGGAAAAGGTAGAAACCCTCAGGGTGCCTGTGCAGCTTCATATTAACACAAGTCCATATTCAGACATATTAATATGAGTTCATGTTTACACACGTTAGCTGCTGCCAACTGTTCAGATGGTTCCCTAAGAGAAAGCCCGGATAGTTTTAAAACACTCCGTGCTTGTGCAGCTTCATATTAACAAGAGTTCATATTGCATATGATAGAAAATACCAACTGTTAACATGGTTCCTGAACTTAGAGATAGCTGGTATAGTTTATAGCTCGCAGAGGTTCGCACTCCGTAGCATCCCGTTGAATAGAGTTGGGTGGGAATATACAACACTCGTTACTTTATTGTTATGGAAGACTGGGTGTAAATGAAAATGTGTTATTTAGAAAAGGAGACCTATTCACACCTTACCTGGCTTGAGGTCTTTTTCAACATTAGATTACATTAGATTCTCCTTTCTCAAGTATACAAATCCAACCTTGTAATGTATAATTGATGTGTTGACTACTTTGGTTAACATTACAGTAAATATTACCTGAATTGAACCAAAGGCTGAAATTGAGGTTGCATCCTCACTGTCTTTGCTCTTTTCTCCAACCTCTGCATAATATGATAAACACATTATTCACTGCAGATTCGCCTTATTGGCAAAAACATGCATTTTTCTTTTTGCAAAATGATTAATTGACGGGTACCAGTGGAAAAGTGGACAGCTCAGGGTTTTGGGAGTCTAGGTCCAGTCTAGATGGTTTGGGAGACATAAACATAAACAAATAAACTCACGGGACTGGGGCAGGATGGGAATTGGGGCTGCCACTGTGTCCCCTTCCACTGCGAGATGCTGATTTGTCAGACTCTCAGCCTGAGGAATGAGATCCAAGAGATCAGATCCAAGAGAGTCCTGGGCCGTGACCACAAAAGTAGTGGCCTCCTTGGCATGAACCACCTCCTGTTGAGAGGATGGGCGCTCAAGATGGTGGCTGCTTGCAAGCTGGTCAATACTCACCACTGGCAGCGGGAAAGGTGATTGGTCACCACCGGGAGACATGCCAAAATCACTGGCTTTCTCTGCATCCTCACAGTCAAGATACTGGACTGTAAGCGGCTGCAAGTGGTCAGCCTCGACATCAACTACGGGAGAATCCCGTAGCCCTCTGAGCTCAGAGTCACTCGTCACCTGT
Source organism: Sprattus sprattus (assembly GCF_963457725.1). Lineage (NCBI taxonomy): Eukaryota > Metazoa > Chordata > Actinopteri > Clupeiformes > Clupeidae > Sprattus > Sprattus sprattus. Next base: position 6,209,289 of record NC_137922.1, on the reverse strand, counting down.
TGAGAGGATGCAGTATAGAGGTTATGGCATTGGGTCAATCTTTTTCAATTTTATTAAATCCTCAAGAATACAATATATGTGTTGACTACCTGAGCTGGAAGAATGATTGAAGGTGTGGTCAGTCCAATCTCATCTGCATATGTGAATCAAGAAATACGCATCAACAGATTTTTCTCTCAAGATTTCTTCTTGCTTTTAAAACTCCATTTCATGTTCTCAGCCATATTTTTCATCAAAAATTACTTAACACAGGTAGAGTTTGTTCTTGTGTGACTGACCTTGGTCTTCCTTCAGGTCGGGTATTGCCATTGGTGTCATGATGTTGTCCCACATGTTGGGAGGGGCGGCTGATACTTCAGGCAGCGATGTATTAAGCACATCCACACACCTCCTCCTGGGTCCTTCTGGAGAAGAGACCATCAGTGCTGCTTTCAGAGGCCTGCTGTAAATCACTACACATCCCATAATAATCTACAGCTGACTCTTGAATACATCCACATCAGATCTGGGCCACAGTGAGCAGCGACTGGGAGTCTCCCTCCAACATGATGGTTTGGGAGACACCTTTATAACATTAACAAAGACCCTCACCATTCATCCCATAGCTCCCATCATTTGTCCGTTCCTCACAGGACTGGGACGGGATGGGAATTGTCGCTGCCATTGTGTCCCCCTCCACAGCCAGATTCTGGCTTGTTAGCGGCTCTAAGTGGTCAGCCTCAATATCAACTACGGAAGAAGCTGACTCTGGAATCCATCCACATTAGGTTGATCAATTTACAAACAAGAATAACATTTTAGAATGAGAGATAACAAAGACTTATATATAATACAGAATAGAATATATATATGAGCTAAAGCTAAAACTAATATAAGTTAAAACTAAATGGTTAAGACAAATAAAAGCAAACAAAAACTGAAAAATGGGGGGGGGGGGGATGGACTGGAGACAAAATGAAACAAACAAAATATAAATATAACAAAATAAAAAGACCAACACAATCAAAACCCAATAAAAGAACTTGACCAAAGAAAAGTATAGTAAAACTCAAACTGCTATAAGCACAAATAAAAGCCCAGCGTATATGTTTTCGTTTTCGATCATCCAACGAACGTAGTTCTGCTTATACTGGTGTAATATGGTCAAAGTTTGCCGTCAAACGTATCTTTATCTTAGTTAAACTCATGAAGTGATGCTTGGCTTATCCCTGAGTATAGTGCATTGTAATAGTCCAGACTGTAAGATATGACAGCATGGACTACCTTCTCACAAAGACAACAACCACTCTCACACTTGGTCTGTCGAACTAATAAACCAAACCACTATCATAGTGACCCCAAAGGGACAGTAAACTGCAACAATGAATCACCTGTTCTCCTCCAAACTGAATCGATAGAGAACGTAGGTGATCCACTCAACGAGCTTCTGGAGAGTGAGAAGCTACTGGACTCCCTGAACGCCTCCAGATGGACACCCTTGGAAAGAGGGAGAGATTCGGTGTTATAATCAAAACAGAGTCGATTGGTATCTGTTCATTTTGAAAGATTTGATCATTGCCTTGCCTAATACATAAACACAGTTGTACCCTTTAGTAGAAAGAGACACAAGCTTGACAGCACAACTGTTACATTTCCTTTACACACTCACTGTTACACTTCTTGTAAAACCTTGGTTAATATGTTTTTGAGAGATGGAGGCACATAGGCAAAGCACAACGGTTAATCCATTTAAAAGTGCTAATTACTAAGAAGTCATACCTTGAAGTCGCGTGGACCCTCTACTGTTCCCAGTAGAACCAGGGGAAATCTGTGGGGGAAGGAAAGACTTGAATAGAGCAATACTGCCAGCTTGGACATTAGACCATATTTATGCGTGCCGTTACTCTGCTTCTCACCTTTGCTCAGGGTCCAGGAAAACATTAAACGGCACTTTATATTGTGCACCCAGCAGGATTTGAGCTGCCGTATAACAAAAATGGGCGACCTCAATCATGCCCTTAGATGCTGATGAAAGAAATTACACAAGCACAATCAGTAATGTTTGTGATGGCACTTGCTACTAGAAAATATGGTGCATTAGGACGAGCAAGTTTGTATTAGTAACTGCTCATTTTTACCCAAGCTGTCTCCCATGGTTTTAATGCTTTTGATCCATAAATCGCTTGGATCAGACCTCCCTGACAAAATCATGGCCAGATGAGCATGCCAGTGGATTAAAGTTTCACCACAATGCTGGAAGAGAAGCAGTTTCAAATGAAAAACTGTCAGATATGATTGACAAATAAACACACATCCATCTCACACAGGGAATACATACCTTGGCAACATCTGGAACTCTTCCAGACATTATCTGGTACAGGGTCTTGAGAGGATCACCCCCCTCCGTTGAATTGGCAAATCTAATAACAGAATAATTTATAACATATGATTTATACAGAATTCTATGCCTTATTATGACAGAATTTATATTAATAAGTGATTATGCTTAAGTTATAATTGTATGAACAGTTATGTGAATCCAATGTGTTCCAAAAAGAGATTCTTTTTTCACCTGGTTATAATCCCATCCAGTGCTGCACTGCCCATCTTGCTTGCCAGCAGAAAGGCATGGCCCCACAGCCCCTCCTGCGTGGAGTGATCCAGTGCCTCCTGTCAAGAATCCAAGATTCACACATTTTCACCTTTCCATTGACAGCCTACAGGTACTACACCATCAATATAACATGCTTATTAGCAACTACATCAGATAAATTGAATAATATTTGTTATGCAAGATGTAATAATTAGGAGAAACTTTACCCTTGTCTTGCTAGCAAGGAGCAACACCCTTAAGTGTTCCATGGCACTCAAGTCATCAGGTTCTGTGGAATGCAGAACAGCCTTCAGACTAGGAGTCTCCTTAGTCCTTGGCTTTGGTCGGATGTCATCTATTTCAACCAGATCATAGACAGTGGTTTCATCCTCCTGTCTAAGCCTGGCTGTCTCCTGACAGTGCAGGAGCTCAGCAATATCGCTGCCCATAACATGCTGTAGAAAACAAAATCATATGTAAGCTACATAACATCAGATAAGTAAAACATGGAAATGTTGGCCTTTACCCAACATGTGCATACAAATGGAACATGTTAAATGATATGATCAGGCAATCACTCACTCCATTCATTTGGCAGAGAAGAGCCACAAGCTGCCAGCTCAGGTATGCTGAGCAGCGGTCCTCCACACTGATGTCTCTGAGGCACTCCAAGGACTTCCCCTTCAAGAAGGCCATGACCTCACTCTTGTGAGGGCCATTACTGCCATTAAATAACAAAGCAAAGAACAATGTGTAAGGGCCGTCACTGTCCACCTAAGTAGGAAAATGCTCCATCATATCTTTTGAAATGATTTATGTGGATGTTTATAGAGTATAAATCATGTGTATATTTTAGTGGTATATGTGACCTACTTGTCCTGACGTCCCAGAAAGCCCTGGAAATCATTTAAGTCCATCTGCAGTGTTCAAGGAGTAATAATGACAATGTTAAAATGTACTGCACCATCAGCAGAACATCAAGACAGAAAATGTGATGTGAGATGCCGTAAGAGTGACCCATGTATCTTATGACAGTATTCGTGCCTATAAGCACTTGCTGACCTTGTAGTAATTAGGAACATCACTGTCCCCCTGCTGCCACTGGTCTGGACAGCGTTGCCCAACAACTGAGCACCAGTTGTCTGGGTAAAAATATCCAGCCGAGACCAGACTAGAGGCCATGGCTGCTGGGCCTTTTGGATATACGGACGTAAATTAATGGAACCCATCAGATCTTAGTTAAACTCTTACATTGGTTAGTACTGCATGCAACAGGCAGTGTATGATCAGAGTAGACAGAGGTTGCTAAGGTTTTGCTATGGTGCAGCAGGTGTTAAGGTGCTAAGGTGTTGCCACAGCGTAGTTATGGTAGTTCAAGTGGTTGGTTTAGTGTTGTCATGATACTTGAGGTTGTTGCTATGGTTTGCAGTATGTTGACAGGTTGCCTTTGCTTTGCAAGCACTTTACACCTATCTTAGTAATATCACTCTATACTGTAAGATATACTGATGCTAAACTAATGTATTTATTGTTACCGACCATTTGCATATGCTCATACTAATTCCACTAAAATTATTAATATTTATCTAATCAGATTGTTATTTGGATAATTTCCATGACCAATATCGCTTAACTTCAATTATAAAACTTTAGATTTCTTGCTTTGAATTATAGGGTAAAAATAATGCTTTTTGCATGCATGCTATGAATACATTTACTATACTTGAAACTAAGTGTCAAGATATTAAACAACAAATAAACAATTCAATAAAATCAGTCTCTGATATAAGATACCTGTCCAGAAGTTTGTGTCAGACTCAGATTCGAATATCTGGCAGATATTTCTGAAGCGAGAACAACGAGAGAAGCAGATAGAAAAAACACTTATCTGCAGTATTAATGAGGTATAGAAACCCATTTATTTGAGCTACATCAAAGTCTGGTATTTTCCGTTGTGTGTTGTCTGTTTTAAGTCAAGTTCTCCAAAGGAAGAAAGTGACCTAGCACAATGCCTATATGCTAGCACATAGTTAGCATTACCCAGGCAGTTTGGTACTAGATAGGCACATCGTTTAGTTCCGTGGTTCTCAACCCTTGGGTCGTGGAAGTTTCTGAAAGGGTTAGGAGGGGAATTCTAAATGTTAACCTTTTTTTCAGCAGCCATGCTCCCTCTGTCCATTTAGGGAATCCCTGCCGGTACTGGTTCTGTTAGGCTTATCTTACAATAACATGTTCGAACATTCAGCCAATCACATTTGCATATCAGAAATTTCAAATGTATCAACATGTAAAACGTCACTGTACTGCGCGATTATGTACTCTGACTTGACGGAGAATGTCTAGAGTAGACTAGTGTAGGCTAAAAGAAAAATGTATACATTTCTTAGCGTCAACAACAAATCTTTAAACTGAATACCAGCTCAGATATGTCTTCTGAAGAACCAAAGAGGAAATATTTACAGGTGTACGACCCGGTTTTTCTGAAATATGGATTCACATATTGCGTGAAGAATTGTGAGCACAAGCCCTTGTGTGTGCTTATGCAACTTAATACTACTAGCTAATAACAGCCCGAAGCCCTTAGACATGGCAGACATTTAGAAAAACAAAGCAGTTGTAGTTTAAAAGCAGGTGTTTTTTTTTGTTTGAGCAAGGGTTTTTACCACAAATTACATCACACCGGGTACATTTTGTGTTTGGTTGCATAATATTTTATAACCACTAGGAAATATATTTTCAGTTAGTAGCCTATTAAAGGTGCGAGGCACTACTGAGTTTAATTTTGGAGCCCTAAACACACTATTTATACTGTTCAATAAATACTTTATTGTGATTTCACCTAAGCTTGTTATTGTCCAAACTGGTCCTTTTATCATCCATGCCAGTGATGAGAGCGCCTACAATGTAGAATTAAAAAAGAAACCAACAGGAATTTAAACAGAGGTTTGCGTCAACTTACGGTTTTGATATTGAGTTGAAATTCTAGTATTTTGATTAAAGACTTTTTATCTTGCTCTAACGTTGTGGTGTGCTGTATAGAGACCGCAAAGTCAAAGGGAAATGGGCACAGATCTGTCACAAATGGTTTGAATATGATATTACTCAAGACAATTGTGTGCTTTGTAGCAGTTTACTTATTAGATTGAAAAAGCAAGTGGTCATTTAGGATATAAAGGTGCCTTTCTGTCCCTCTGGATACAAGTAAGTTAAAAATACTGATTAAATGACAAAGCGATTTGGAGGACGCTGTCTTGTGGCAGACGGAAGAAGAGTGTTCACCAGGGGTTTGTGAAAGAATCAGGAGAGTGTCCAGGAGACTGTGAATTGAATTTCTTTCATCATGAAAGTGTTCATTTTATACCAAAATCTACAGTGATATTTTTATAGTTACTGCTGAGTGAAGAAGACCAATCATGGCCATGCACTGAACTGTAATTAGAATGTCTGTTATATTTGATAGGCACCGACTCCACCAGCCCCAATCTGTGAATTGGGAAATGATCACCAAATGGAGGATGAGGTGCAAACTGAAAACTAGGAACAGAGAGTGGCCCAAGACATGAACTCGCTCGACCAATAGGCCGCAAGGTGAAGCACGAAAAGTCCTTTAGAAAATGAATCCCGTTCCACTCACTGGCATCTACACAATCTTAAGCTTATAAAAAAGAACGAGTCGTGGTTAGTTACCAAAAAAAAGTTTGTCGCTGATTTTATAGTCGATTGTCTATATGGCTTTGTTTTATGCAGAACTATAGTCTTCAGAGCGTAATAAGATTTTTGTCGGGAGCCGTGACACGGTTCGACACGTGATCATGCTACACCAATGAGAAGGCTGCTTTTTGACAACAAAATGGAAAAATGGCGGCTCCCGTGCGGTTAGGAACAACATGAACGATAGAGGAAAACACTCGAACATCCTCAAAAGTGGGCTAAATTAATTCTAATTAGTGCTGTATACATAGCCTCGTCCAAGAAGAACAATGAGGCAAATATACGATAATGTTATTTTTATGTTAAGTCATTTAGATCAAGTTTGACATACATGGGAATACACATTACTGACGATCTTACATGGACTGTGAACACACAGAAGAAATCAAGGCAAAGACTGTACTTCCTACGTCAGCTGAGGTGATCTTAACTGTGAGAAATCATAGGCTTAGATTATACACAAACAATTCCATGCAACATTGTAAGAAGTCATGAGCATTTCTTAGAAATTACCAAGAAATGAGGACATCGTCTGACAGATGAACAAAGACAAGAATTATGACTCTGGATGTCACTTCCACCAGCTCCAAAGGTGATCCTTGAGCTGGTTCACTCCCCTTGCAAAAACCATGTTTGCCTGCGAGTTTAACTAACTTTGACACTATGGATTTAAGAAAATGGGCAAAAACTTAAGGTGGCAACAACCACACACACACTCCACATACAAACACACACACCCCACATACAGTAGGCTACCACACATTTCACTCCACATCGACACATACACACCCACACTCACAGGTGAGATTTCATTCACAACAATAAACCCTCATTCCCCTATAACATTACAGCTCCACTCCCAGATTCTCTCTCTCCCACACACACACACACACACACTTACAGAAATACAATAATCATCCCAACTTTAGAAATCCAGCGAGGGGGTTGACTTTTCCTCATTGATCTGGAGCACTCACACCTAATTGTAAGCCCTGTCAGACCCTCATTTGTAATTGTGATTAACATTAAATAAGGGTTAAATATACTATATCAATAAGACACAGCACAAAATACAGAAGTAATAAGGATGATAAGTGCAATGGCCCAGTGGTTGAGAAACACTGCACTAGGACATCAAGTCTGAAATGCCATCAGCGGTTGCACAGTGAAGAAAAGCCACGTAAATGCTTGAATTCTGAATTCTGAAGTTTGCCCTTCTCAACTGCATATGTTGATACTCATGCCAATGTGGAAAAACTTCTAAACAAGCAGGGTCTTTAAAACGTCACCTGATAGTACATGGCAGGGAAGGTCCACATAAATGTGCCTGACCTTTTATATGTTTACAATATGTAAAGGCATTTTCACTGGCATTTTCTTATGCAAAAACATACTATGTGGGAAAACATTTACAAGGTCTTCAACTCTGTTTGTGTGTGTGTGTGTGTGTGTGTGTGTGTGTGTGGAAGAGAAGACTGGAGAGAAGACTCGTGAAGGTGCCCAGTGTGTGCACACTCACACTCACACACATGCACATCCTCATATAGGCTGTAAGGTGAACCCTGTTTCCGTTTCAACCCACTCCACTGTCTGGCATCGACAGATGTAGCAGTCATTGCTGTAAGTGTGCAGACAGATTTGCATTGCACTTTATATGTTTTCACAGGGCTGGCAACAGGACATGTATCATTGACATTACCAAGGTGTCATCAGCTCTTGGAACCAGTGTGTGTTCAGCCTTGATCGGAATTCAAACATTCTCTGGGTGTGACTCCACAAGTGCCTTTTATGGCAAAGGAAAAAGAAAGACATTTTCTGTTGCATGTGAGAAAGATGAGTACCTAAAGGCTTTTAAAAGTTTAGGTACTAACTTTAACTTGGAGCAGTCAACATTTGCATTTCTTTGCCAGTATGTATGGCACTTTTATGATCAGCCAGCTGCTGATAATGTAAATGAAGCTAGGTACAAGGCTATCTGTATGACATCATCAGCCTTGCCAGAATTATCCATTCCCCCTACCACTGATGCCCTCCATCAGCACTGCAAAAGGGAAAACTACCAGGCTGCAATAATGAGGTTGTAGTGGTCAGTCTAGGTACTGGTGTCTTACTTCGGAATCAAAAGACTTGAGAGGCATAATTGAAAAGAGCTGGAAGCTTAGTTTATTGTCACAGACAAGACAATAAGAGAAGGACCCGCGTAGTCGTTCTAATGATACAAAAGTGTGTAACCCCTTATATAGACCTCAGTTATCCTATAATATTATCTGTTCATTTCTTACTGGCTCTGGGCCAAGTCCAATCAGAATTATCAAATTGTAATATTCATAAGAGGGAAGACCTCCATTTACATGGCGACTAAGAGTCTAACTCCCTTTTCTGCACATCTAGCATTCTAAAAGACACCAGACCTTAACTTAATTTATTACAGCAAGCCTAAGCCAATTGTTCATGATACTAGCAGTGTCTAGAGAAATCCCCTAACACGGGGTTAAGCGCATGGGCTCACATGAGCTCACATGGGTTCTTGTAATTTAGAAGTTAAACAATACCTACAGTTTAACAATAACTAAAAATGTGATCTACAAGGTCCTGTCTCAAACAAAATATAAGTGCTCCATCACCTGCTGGATATGGTTGGCAATAGAGGATGGGAACTTGCACGTCACCTGGATGACTAGAAATCCGGCCCCTGACAGTGTTTTGCATGTGATACACTGTGGCTGCAAAGGTGCCTGTGAGACAAACAGATGTTCCTGTTTTTCTGCAGGATTGTGTTGCACAGACCTATGTCGTTGCTGTAGTTGTGCCAACACAAAAGAAGTTGAGGAACTGGAAGATAACTGTCCTGACACAGACACTGACAGTGAGGACTGAGTGTCCCTAATCTGTTATTTCTTATTCAGTTTTGTACAGTTTTATATCTCATATTTCATGTTTCATAAAGAGTGTTTTTATGGTTCATTAGTGTTGTTTTCATTTGTGGAGGAATGAATGAATGAATGAATGAACAAACAGATGGTCATTGGTATAAGTACAATTACTGCCTTTTATTGATACATGGAGGTTTATTTGTCACATACATAGAAATACTAGGCCTACTGTTTTTTCTGTGCGAGTGTGAAGAAAGAAAGATCAAGAAATATTTTTCATAAATAGCAAGAGGGAGTTTAAAGAGCAGTGTGTGAAAAAGGTGTAATTGATGTTTAATAGTCATTGTGTGTGTTCAGGATAAGGAATGCTTGAGGAAAGAAGCTCCTCCTCAGTCTCTCTGTTCTGGTCTTGTAGCAGCAGAGACGTTTGCCTGACCTCAGTGTTTTGAAAAGTCCATGGTCAGGATGTTAGGAATCCTTTACAGGATACTGCTGCAGTCACAGGCTGTACAGTTCCCATACCAAGTGATGCTGTCAGGACACACAGCTGATGGGTGCGGATGCTCTGAACTTCCTCAGCTGATGTAGGAAGTACAGTCTTTGCCTTGATTTATTCGGTGTGCTGGGCAGTCCATATTAGATCGTCAATAGGCTAAGGTGTATTACCATGTATGTCAAACTTGATCTAAATGACTTAACATAAAAATAACATTATCGTATATTTGCCTCATTGTTATTCTGGGACGCGGCTATGTATACAGCACTAATTAGAATTAATTTAGCCCACTTTTGAGGATGTTCGGGTGTTTTCCTCTATCTTTAGCGTTATTTCTAACCACATGGGAGCCGCCATTTTTCCATTCTGTTGACAAATGCAGCCTTCTCATTGGTGTAGCACGATCACGTGTCGAACCGTGGCACGGCTCCCGACAAAAATCTTATTACGCTCTGAAGTCTCTAGTTCTGCATAAAACAAAGCCATATAGACGATCGACTGGAAAATCAGCGACGAACTTTTTTTTGGTAACTAACCACGACTTGTTCTTTTTTATAAGCTAAAGATTGTGTAGATGCCAGTGAGTGGAACGGGCTGAAACGAAAACCGTGTTCACCTTACGGCCTAATAGCTGGTCTTGTTTGTACCTATAAATTGTTAGTTTGACATTTGCTTAGATTTAAAAAAAAAAAAAAAAATAAAGAGAAATAGACACTGTACAAGGTCAAAAAACGTTAATTGTAACTGAAAAATAAGTGAGGATTTGCGAGGTGTGTGAGCCTCCTAGCTAATGTTAGCAAGCTACTACCTACAATCTTAACAACTTGCTAGCGGTGTGATTGGTTTGTTGACCTGTCAATCTCACTATAACATCTACGTTGTCAACACAACTCCATGCGCCAGACTTCTCCTCCGTCATCCGTTGGATCGTGTCAGTCAGGAGTAATTGAAAAGAAGATACATCTCCTTAATGTGGGAGGATGTGTGCCATCGACACAATAACAGGGTAGCTATGTTTATTTGGCACTAGGCCCAGTATATTATAAACAAAATGTTATGCAATTTATATAGTAGGGGGTCCCTGCTCATCTCGCCATCAGTTTGGGGGTCCCTGGCCTGAAAAACGTTGAAGACCCCTGCTTTAGAGCAGTATGTTCTCCAGCAGGGGGTGACAGTGTGTCCAAGCTTCCATCTCAGTGTCCGTCACGGCCCATCCTTCATGATGGCTCCTGTTGGTGTGTTTTTCTGCCTACTCAGTGGATCACTTCACCTCGCCTTAGAGAGAACCTTGAATAAAGGGCTGACTCTTCATGATGGTGACTGTGAGGACAGACGTTCTCACTTGGGTGCATACCTGTGATATACAGTATGTGTGGATATTTGCTCTGGACTTAAATTGTACAAAACCCAAACACAATAATATAGTCTAAGTTTAAGTTTAATCTTAAAACAGTTAAGTAAAGTTGAAGTCTCTTTAAAACAGCCTCTGTATTGACTTTTTTTTAAATGACTTTGTAAATTGACTTTTTTAAACTGACTTTGTAATTCTTAATAAACTATTATTAAAAAGTCTTAAAGCCTGTCTCCTCATACTGTACTCAATAAAGGTATGATGAGTAACTTTTTGAAAAGCCACAGTTGACTAAAACAATAAGTAGAATATGCTGTTTTGACCATTATATGGCACATGTAGCATCAGGATGTAAGAGTTTACAGTGACAAAGTGACACATGTAGTAGCATCAGAATGTGAGAGTTTGCAGTGACAAAGTGACACATGTAGTAGCATCAGGATGTGAGAGTATTCAGTGATGAAGTTACAGTAAAACCGTGAAAAGGTAAGAGGCTTAAATCAGAAAGGTGCTATACAAATATAATAGTTATCATTTGAAAAATGGACTTGGACATGGCACTCCAATAGGCCATAACTTGAGTTCTAAATTACATCATGAACATTCTAAATTCTACTTTGCCATTTGCCATTGGCAACCAACCCCAAACAAAGATTAGAATTTCAACTTTGGATGAAATTTAACACATGCGAAAGCCAGTTTCTCCTTGCAAAAAGAATATTTTGGATATTTCCCTGTCAAATTCTTCAACTAATATGGAAAAGGTAAGCCAATTTTATAATGGTCACCCATTCTTGTTTTTTTTTTTTTCTTTTTATGAAATTTTGAAATATTTTCTAACTTGGTTTATTTCTCTTACAGGGCAGTGTGAACCATTCTACCAATGGCCGCTATGGCCTTAGAAGGAACATTGTCCCATCCAAGCGCTTTGAAGATTACCATGTAGAAGGAGTGAGCCTGTCTAAAAAGAGGTGTCGCCGAACCAGAAACACTGGTGTGAATGGGCACAGCTCTACTACACAGGCTCTGCTCTCTCTGCCCATCTCCAGTGATGGTACCTATGGCACTGGTGGGTGCTCATTGAACCTCTCTCTAAAAAACCCTGAACTCTTAGTGGCTCTCCAGGGTGGAGATGGTGGCCTCTGTAGGTCCTTCTCAGAGTCTGTTTTCCCCTCCACACAAGAGGGATTTGAGGGCACTGAGAGAGGGAGCAAGCAAACCCCGCCCTGCCATTTGGTGTCAAGTGAGGAACAGACTTGTACTGTACAGGTAGGTTGGTGTCCTTCGATATCATGAATATTATGAATGTATTATGTATGAGTATATCAGCTAATTCTTCATCCTACACTGTACATAGCTGAATTGGATTGTTTGTATTGTATCATATTGTTTGTAATTATTGTAACTATGAGCGGCAAGATCTCAGAATTTCCCCACGGGATTAATAAAGTATTTATCTATATATCTATCTAATTTACCATGTTCCTTTTCATTGTAGGCTGCAGACAGAGGAGATGGTGAATTCGTACCCCAGGATAAATCTGGGGTGTTTAAGTCCCCTTTGAATGAGACACTTGAAATTGCTACAATCTTACTTGACTTTGGTCAGCATGTCCAATTGCAGAACACCCAGGCTGGACCACTGTCCCAGGAGACTCCAGTCATTCAAGGAAGGAGCCTAGAGGAGCTCCATGGCATCTCCCATTCTGTAGTTAATGCCCTGCCAAGCACCACCAGTGGCCATGTTGGGGACTATGACAGCAAAGGTCAGAGGAAGAAGCAGGCCAAGCCTCACCGTGTCAGCAAAAGGCAGACTCGGGACTTCAAGGTCCTGATTGTCCCACAGGCTGCGCTCTTCTGCTCTCCAGCACTTCCCTGTAGCGTCAGCCAGATTCTGGGTTTATCCCCGACATCCAACCATGGTCCTACCAGGAGAAATGCAGAGCAGAATGATGTAAAGAAGTTTAGTCCGCTGGACATAGACATCCCCTTTGAGTGGTCAACAGCTTCTAGGGAGAAAGAGGACATGTTCTTTCCTCATCTAAATTATTCTTCTTACAAAGCTGAGGTACCATGAATATGCTTGATGTCTGATCATGTTAGGAGATCATGTTAACCTGTTGCAAAATTACAAGATGATAGTAAAAATCAATTAAATATGTTCTCATGTATAGGCAGCTGAGAGGAAAAGGAGGGAAACTGCTCTTCAGACTAGCCTCAGGCAGATGGACGAGCCTCTGGAGGAGAGATACATCAAGAATGCTGCTGTTCTTCCAGACTTCCGTCAGCCAACACCAGCAGCACCCATCCCAACCCCACACCCCAGGTCTAATAGTGGGCCGCTGCCCCAAGAGGAGCCCCTAAAGATCCATGGCTACAGTGTGGAAGAATACAAAAGAATTTACCATTCTGAAGTAGATCCAATGATGACAACACGATCTGGCAATCCTCGCCCCTACAGTCTTCAGATGGGACGTGCGATCAAACAGCGTCTGTGAGACAAGTTCTCTTGTCCTTCTTTCCTGGAGACAGAGGATGCAGATGGCAGGATCTGGATCACAGAGTCCTACTGCAGTCCCACCTTGGAGCCCTACGCCCCCCTCATTGAAGTGGACATCATTGGGGAGCCCATGCCTGAGAAGCCTAAGAGGAAGAGGGCCAGACGCTGAATTAATAAAATATCAGCATTGACTTATTGGACATTTCCTCTGTAAATGATACATATTTTTAATGCATACGATTATATATGATAGATAATGATTCAATAAATGGATAACATTGATAAGAGAAAATTTTTCATTGATTTTATTGAGATTATTTAAGATTATATTTCATAAGATAATGATAATGAAGTGGACATCATTGGGGAGCCCATGCCTGAGAAGCCTAAGAGGAAGAGGTCCAGACTCTGAATTAATAAAAAAAAAAATATCTATGGTTTCAAGGAAGAGGGTCATAAAGTTAATTGAATATTGTCCTCAGATCACCATTAGACATCACATATATAAATATTGTACAGCCATATTTAGATTAAAGGCACCCAGTGCAACTTTATGTAAACATTCAATGAAAAATAAACATTCAATTTCTAGTCTTTTTTACACGTAGTAAGTTTCAATTACTCCATTCTATTACATATCGACATTCAAGGAGCAAAGATGAGACGTCGTTGTGTGGTGAGAACTGATAGAAAATCGTAAACAACAACAATCGCCGGTGGGGAGAAGCCATTTTTCCATTGACTGGAAGCCTGCTTTATTTATTGTAGGTTACAAAAAATAAAGAAAATGGTGGCAATTGTTGTTGTTATCGATTTTCTATCAGTTCTCACCACACAACGACGTCTCATCTTTGCTGCTTGAATGTCGGTATGTAATGGTATGGAGTTATTGAAACTTACTACGTGTAAAAAAGACTAGAAATTGGATGTTTATTTTTAAGCCTCGAAAGTTGCACTGGGTGCCTTTAATTTCTCTAACCATCAAAAACTTGGGAAAAATGTCCTTACTTGTCAATCAACCTACCACACCCACAAGAGAAGATATCAGACCCACAAGAGTAAACAATATGTTTTGTTGCCAGGACCTTACTGATTACCTTTCCTCTAATTGACACTGGTGCAAACCATTCCTATCAAAAACTGGTTCCAAATGATGTTCATTATTCCAAGGTAATACAGTAATACTGAGGCCAAACCACTGCAGCAACATGCAAATACCTCTGCCAACTAAAGGGAACACATTTAAATGTCCCTAAAAATTCTCATGGTGACTTCTTTTTATAAGTTGATGGATTTTAAGAAAATGGGGAGTTTGGATCTGGTTTGTGATATTGTAACAGTTCCTGTGCTATACAGAACACAAATTTGATCGCATGCGATAGAGCTACCAGTAGAGGGCAGTCTTTCTATAGTGGAGACATTGTGCTTCACAGCTTCTGAGGAAGGGGAGCTAGAAGTCCAGGCACAAGACAAATGGCTGACTGTGTGTCAACAAAGCAGCAGCAAACGAAGTCTCAGCTAAATATGAGATTCCATTTGAACTTTAGTAAATGATCACACATAATTATAATAATAATTGTCAGACTTTAATCGCACAAGCGACACACTGCACACGTG
Organism: Sprattus sprattus; assembly: GCF_963457725.1. Classification (NCBI taxonomy): domain Eukaryota; kingdom Metazoa; phylum Chordata; class Actinopteri; order Clupeiformes; family Clupeidae; genus Sprattus; species Sprattus sprattus. The sequence goes on along the minus strand of NC_137922.1, from coordinate 6,194,169 downwards.
AATACATGGAGGCGACACAGGACACACACACGCAGGCCTGAGGTCGTTTGTGAATTTAGCTACTGCCTTTATCCCATCCCGGACTGTCCTTCCTCCAGGACCCCAGGAGCAGTTGGCAGCCTTTAGGCGAATCGTCTGTCTTGGTCAGGGATCAATTAAGAGTGTTCTGTTCCATGTTTTTTCTGTTGGGGTTCTGAGCGGAGGAAACCCCTTGTGAACACGGGGACGGGGAGAACATGCAAACTCCACACGCCTGGGAGATAGCCCACCTGAGCACTGAGGGTCTGGGGAGGACCTGCCCCCCAGAGCCAACAGCGCCTCATGCGGGAATCAAACCCATGACCTTCTTGCTGTGAGGCGGCAGTGCAAGCACCTGAGCCACCGTGCCACATCATAAAGAGGTAGTGAGTGTGCGCTGTGCCATATCTGAAATGATGTTGGATGTGAGATGGTTCTTCACTGGGTTCTCTGGGGCTATTGGAACTTTGTTCCTTCTTATCTCCTTTAGTACAGACTACTGGCTGCTAGGTACAGAGTCATGTGACTCGGAGGTGACTACACTGGTAAGAGAGACTGGGTTACTACATTAACTAGGTTTATGGGCTGAAGCTACATTTGATGGTATATGTTAACTGCAAAAGTACTTTCAAGTCATGTGCTCCAGGAGGAACACTGCTTTTAAATGTTTTCCACATCTATTCAGCATTCTGTTGACTTATTTCAGGTTATGGCCTAAAGTGTTAGATGATTAACTAAGGTTAATCTTACCTTAATTAAGGTTTGTTGAAGATATGTTGTCACATAATGAGATTTCTCAAACCACTAAAGTGATGGAGCTTGTTTTGCAGCGTCTTCCCCTTTCTTTCTCTCCTCTTTGTGATCTCTCCTCTTCTACCTCTGACCAGCCAGTCTCATCCTTCTGTAGTGGTTTTGCATTGCAGCAGAATTTAAACTGAGATCTCCAAGAAAAACTGAGACTGGGCCAGATTCAGCACAAAACCTCACAAAACAATCTAAACACAGTATAGTGCCGCCACTAAGCGTCATGTGGCATTGTGGCATTGGATATCTCTCATATAATGCTACTATTAATACACTGACTAACTCAGTTTCTATTTAAAATACACAAGTGTCCCGCTAACATTCAAGCCTGGTCTCACCAAGTTTCGACTGTGCTCAGTCAAAAGCTGGTATAAATGTTGCTTATTACTCAACATTGCATGCATGAAATAGACTTAACTGTTAGAATCACATAATAAAATGACATAGACTTTTAGTGAATAGACTTTTGTACAACTTTGATACTGTTTTCCTTATTTTTATTCTTCTGTGAGTTGTCATGATATAAATGCTAATAAAACTGATTTTTGTATAACCTTTTTCAACTGTGAAAGCAATGCTCATCAGATATAGTTCAGTTTCTTCTACTGAAGGGATTTACCAAACTCCCAGGTATATGGAGGAATGGTGTTCTACCATGAAGGTCTGTTTTGGAGGTGCATCTTTGAGGGGAGAGTTGAGGAAGAATCCTTCTGGATATTCTGGGTAGGTGCGTGGACATGGTATAAGTTAAACTTAATGTTTATTTGTCAAAAATCACTCAGTTCAAAAAAGGAAATTTATATTAAATACAAGTTATACTTATCATGTAATTAGTCTAACACAATTATAATAAATATGCCATAGTCAGATATTTGAAAAAGTGTCATAATTACCTAATACATTTTTATGACTGTCCTTTTGTTCATGACTCCATAACACATCTCGATAGTCCTGACAAGTCGATCAAACCGACTTACATGTTCCCTATAGGTGGCCAGTCAACATCTAAGACTTGTACTCACACATATCTTTTCTACACACCGGTTCCTGATCCTGCCACTGCAGCAGTCTCTGAGTCTACTGAAGGTGAGCATTTTGACATTCAGTTTGAATAATAAAAATGAGCATTTCTACAGAAATAGGTTTATTTTGGCTCCAATTTTGAGAGTCTACTGTTTACTCATGTTTTTCAGAAAACTGACACAGCGATATCTATAATAATAACACTGTTTTTCATTAGTCTACAGGGGACTATGGACTGTTTTCATACTGCTGGGAATCAGCACAGTTATGTTGGCAGGGTTCCTGAGCTTTGGAGCCAGCTTGTCAGGCAGAGCCTCAATCTATAAGGCTGTAGGGGGCCTGTTCCTCACAGGTGGTAAGTCACAAACTACTCATGCGTTCTGTTACTGCTCATACAGAATTTTATACACAGACAGGTCAATAATGGTGTAGGCTTCAAGTTTCATTTTAACCAAATACATTTCAAATCAAAGTCTTTACCCATCAAAGTGTCCGTCTATGACCTGAGAGATTTTATGGTTTTAATGCCATTGCTTTTATTCCACCCTCACCCACCCCTCCCCATCCCCTCTCTCTCTACAGGTCTTCTGCTGTTGTGTGTACTAGTGATGCATATAGTATGGTTCCATGGGATGAATACTTTAGAGCAGTATGTTCTCCAGCAGGGGTTGACAGTGTGTCCAAGCTTCCATCTCAGTGTCCGTCATGGCCCATCCTTCATGATGGCTCCTGTTGGTGTGTTTTTCTGCCTACTCAGTGGATCACTTCACCTCACTTTAGAGAGAACCTTGAATAAAGGGCTGACTCTTCATGATGGTGACTGTGAGGACAGACGTTCTCACTCGGGTGCATACCTGTGATATACAGTATGTGTGGATATTTGCTCTGGACTTAAATTGTACAAAACCCAAACACAATAATATAGTCTAAGTTTAAGTTTAATCTTAAAACAGTTAAGTAAAGTTGAAGTCTCTTTAAAACAGCCTCTGTATTGACTTTTTTTTAAATGACTTTGTAAATTGACTTTTTTAAACTGACTTTGTAATTCTTAATAAACTATTATTAAAAAGTCTTAAAGCCTGTCTCCTCATACTGTACTCAATAAAGGTATGATGAGTAACTTTTTGAAAAGCCAAAGTTGACTAAAACAATAAGTAGAATATGCTGTTTTGACCATTATATGGCACATGTAGCATCAGGATGTGAGAGTTAACAGTGACAAAGTGACACATGTAGTAGCATCAGAATGTGAGAGTTTGCAGTGACAAAGTGACACATGTAGTAGCATCAGGATGTGAGAGTATTCAGTGATGAAGAGACAGTAAAACCGTGAAAAGGTAAGAGGCTTAAATCAGAAAGGTGCTATACAAATATAATAGTTATCATTTGAAAAATGGACTTGAACATGGCACTCCAATAGGCCATAACTTGAGTTCTAAATTACATCATGAACATTCTAAATTCTACTTTGCCATTTGCCATTGGCAACCAACCCCAAACAAAGATTAGAATTTCAACTTTGGATGAAATTTAACACATGCGAAAGCCAGTTTCTCCTTGCAAAAAGAATATTTTGGATATTTCCCTGTCAAATTCTTCAACTAATATGGAAAAGGTAAGCCAATTTTATAATGGTCACCCATTCTTTTTTTTTTTTCTTTTTATGAAATTTTGAAATATTTTCTAACTTGGTTTATTTCTCTTACAGGGCAGTGTGAACCGTTCTACCAATGGCCGCTATGGCCTTAGAAGGAACATTGTCCCATCCAAGCGCTTTGAAGATTACCATGTAGAAGGAGTGAGCCTGTCTAAAAAGATGTGTCGCCGAACCAGAAACACTGGTGTGAATGGGCACAGCTCTACTACACAGGCTCTGCTCTCTCTGCCCATCTCCAGTGATGGTACCTATGGCACTGGTGGTTGCTCATTGATCCTCTCTCTAAAAAACCCTGAACTCTTAGTGGCTCTCCAGGGTGGAGATGGTGGACTCTGTAGGTCCTTCTCAGAGTCTGCTTTCCCCTCCACACAAGAGGGATTTGAGGGCACTGAGAGAGGGAGCAAGCAAACCCCGCCCTGCCATTTGGTGTCAAGTGAGGAACAGACTTGTACTGTACAGGTAGGTTGGTGTCCTTCGATATCATGAATATTATGAATGTATTATGTATGAGTATATCAGCTAATTCTTCATCCTACACTGTACATAGCTGAATTGGATTGTTTGTATTGTATCATATTGTTTGTAATTATTGTAACTATGAGCTGCAAGATCCCAGAATTTCCCCACGGGATTAATAAAGTATTTATCTATATATCTATCTAATTTACCATGTTCCTTTTCATTGTAGGCTGCAGACAGAGGAGATGGTGAATTCGTACCCCAGGATAAATCTGGGGTGTTTAAGTCCCCTTTGAAGGAGACACTTGAAATTGCTACAATCTTACTTGACTTTGGTCAGCATGTCCAATTGCAGAACACCCAGGCTGGACCACTGTCCCAGGAGACTCCATTCATTCAAGGAAGGAGCCTAGAGGAGCTCCATGGCATCTCCCATTCTGTAGTTAATGCCCTGCCAAGCACCACCAGTGGCCATGTTGGGGACTATGACAGCAAAGGTCAGAGGAAGAAGCAGGCCAAGCCTCAACGTGTCAGCAAAAGGCAGACTCGGGACTTCAAGGTCCTGATTGTCCCACAGGCTGCGCTCTTCTGCTCTCCAGCACTTCCCTGTAGCGTCAGCCAGATTCTGGGTTTATCCCCGACATCCAGCCATGGTCCTACCAGGAGAAATTCTGAGCAGAATTATGGAAAGAAGTTTAGTCCGCTTGACATAGACATCCCCTTTGAGTGGTCAACAGCTTCTAGGGAGAAAGAGGACATGTTCTTTCCTCGTCTAAATGATTCTTCTTACAAAGCTGAGGTACCATGAATATGCTTGATGTCTGATCATGTTAGGAGATCATGTTAACCTGTTGCAAAATAACAAGATGAGAGTAAAATCAATTAAATATGTTCTCATGTATAGGCAGCTGAGAGGAAAAGGAGGGAAACTGCTCTTCAGACTAGCCTCAGGCAGATGGACGAGCCTCTGGAGGAGAGATATATCAAGAATGCTGCTGTTCTTCCAGACTTCCGTCAGCCAACACCAGCAGCACCCATCCCAACCCCACACCCCAGGTCTAATAGTGGGCCGCTGCCCCAAGAGGAGCCCCTAAAGATCCATGGCTACAGTGTGGAAGAATACAAAAGAATTTACCATTCTGAAGTAGATCCAATGATGACAACACAATCTGGCAATCCTCGCCCCTACAGTCTTCAGATGGGACGTGCGATCAAACAGCGTCTGTGGGATAAGTTCTCTTGTCCTTCTTTCCTGGAGACAGAGGATGCAGATGGCAGGATCTGGATCACAGAGTCCTACTGCAATCCCACCTTGGAGCCCTACGCCCCCCTCATTGAAGTGGACATCATTGGGGAGCCCATGCCTGAGAGGCCTAAGAGGAAGAGGGCCAGACACTGAATTAATAAAATATCAGCATTGACTATTGGACGTTTACTCTTTAAATAATAAAAAAAAATGTAATGCATAAGATTATACATTATAAGATAATGATAAAAAAATACATTGTCCTCAGATCGACCATTAGGCTACATCTTTAAATATTGTATAGCCACATTTAGATTCCTTTTTCTAACCATCAAAAACTTTCTTCAAGCTGGCAAAACACACTCATATGCCAAGCACACATTTTCTTATTGCCTTACTGGTCAATCAACCTACCACACCCACAAGAGAAGATATCAGACCCACAAGAGTAAACAATGTGTTTTGTTGCCAGGACCTTACTGATTACCTTTCCTCCAATTGACACTGGTGCAAACCATTCCTATCAAAGACTGGTTCCAAATGATGTTCATCATTCCAAGGTATTACAGTAATACTGAGGCCAAACCACTGTAGCAACATGCAAATACCTCTGTCAACTAAAAGGAGCAAATGAAAATGTCCACAAAAAATCTTGAGGTGACTTATTTTTATAAGTTGATAGATTTTAAGTAAATGGGGAATTTGGACTTGTGCTATTGTAACAGCTCCTATGCTATACAGAGCACAAATATGATATGTATAATATGACCGCGCTACCAGTAGAGGGCAGTATTTCTATAGAGGAGACAGTTACACTGTGTTTCACAGATTCATGCACAGGACTAATGACAAACTGTGTCTATGTGTCAAACTAAGAGGTGACTGTGTAACCGACTCAACAAAAAAGGAATCAAATAATGGAAACATAACGTTTAAACAAAGTAGCAGCAACATATTGTGTTAACTAATTCTCAGCTAAATATTTTATGTATGCGCTTATTTGATAAGGGACAGTGTACATTGATAAACATTTCCCCCCCAAAAAATGTAAATGCACTGGAATTAGCTAGACATGACAGAGAGAGACAGAAGGTGATATCACTCCTTTATAATCATAAAAGCTGTGTCATATCTCTGATATCTCGCCACATCTGAAATGATGTTGGATGTGAGGCGGTTCCTTACTGGGTTCCCTGGGGCTGTGGGAACTCGGTTCCTTCTTATCTCCTTTAGTACAGACTACTGGCTGCTAGGTACAGAGTCATGTGACTCAGAGGTGACTTCACTGGTAGAGAATACTGCCTAGAGGAAAGCCTAGTGAAAATGTTCATTATTGGCTAGTTGTTTTCACCTGACCCTAATTAATCAATTAAGTATTTGATTGGCTGATGTCTACATGATTCCTTCTATATATTCTCCACAGCAACTAGGAGCAGTCATACTGGTAGTACTTTTATGTTTTGGTACTGAGGTAGTTGGAATCATGGACAATGACATGAGATTGAGGTAGTTTTAACCTTTTTTTAAAGAAAACTTTTAATAGTTTTACGTGGTCTTAATTGGATCTACTGGTATAGTTGTGGAGGTTCTTGTGGTTGCTAATGCTGATTTTAAGCAGTTCTTAGGTGCAAAGCTAATTAATCAGTTCTCCTGCTTGTTAATGTCTTTTGAATCTAAACTTGTTTATACATTTCAGGGCTTTTCTTCTGTCTGCCATGCTGTGTTGTGTCTATAGCTTTCCAGCTAAAGGTAACCCTTTAATGCATTTATTATTATTTGTTTTCTGAAGCAGATATCCCATTGTAATTTCCTTCTGTCTTATGTTTACCTGTTGCAATCATTCATTCTAACATTCCTTCATTTAAGGATATAATGGCCAGCAACCCCTACCACAGTCTGGTCAAGATGGAATGAATCCTCTGTTTGATCCATATTTCAACAACTGGTGGCAGACGCAGCTTGGCCAAATGGAGACTGGTTGGCCATCTTCAAGCTCCACTGATGTTCAGCAGTCAGGTCCACCTCCACCTCAGACCCCTGGGCTGTATACAGAGTCCAGTCAAGATGTGTCTCAGATGACCTTTTCTCCTGAAGCCAAGGGCTCCAAGCCTCAAACTAGTTCTGGATATGAAGAGTTTGAGGCTGCCCCCATAGCTATTGATTCTTATGAACCACTTGAAGGCCAGTTTTATTCCCCTGCACCTGTTAAAGGAGTTCCCCAAGCCATTCCAATGGAGCCGTTGCCTGGTCCTGCTGACGAGTTTCCGTATACATCGTGGGTGTCTGAGCCTGAATCTCAGATGCCGTTTGACCCTGAACAGCCAAATCCTGAGATTGTAGTTGTAGCAGGTCCTCCACCTCCACCTGAGCCGTTCTACAAAGCTGGGCAACTCATTCAGAAGGTTGCTACTTATGAACATGGCAATGAAGAATCTGAGTTCCATGATTCTGGATATCTTCAGCCTCCCCCTCCTCTCCCAGCTGTCTCTGAGAACGGTGTCCCAGAGCCCAGTAGTCATGTCAGTCCACCCCAGGAGGAATATGATGACCAGTTCTTTGAAATGTTCATCACTGGCCAACTTCCACCTGGTACAGTAACTCGCTTCAGTTCCACCGACGAGCATGGCAGCAATGCATGGACTGACATTAGCTTTGAGAGGATTCCTCAACGCCCTGTCAGGAAGGCTCCAAGTGGCTTGCGCAAAGTGCAGAATATTTCAAAGACCAACACTAAGGTTCCTCAAGCTTTTTCACAGCCCCCTCAGACAGAACGGATATTTACTGCTATGGCACCCTTAAAGCGAGCCTGGTGAGATGACCCATACTCTTTAACAGGGCCGATGACCAGAAGTACCAGGTAAGGCACATGATCTTCATGCAGTGTCTCTTCTGTACATTTTAGAAGGTTCTAATGTTTCCCTTTTCTCAATAGGGGCCACCTCATGGATCTCCAGACTTTGCAAATCGAGTTCAATAAAAAAATATTAAATATTCAATATTCAACTTGTGTCTTTCTTTGAGGGAGGCAGGTTGTATTGGTTGCCAAATCTGAACAAAACTGGTTGTTCTTTTGACTGAAGAAACCCAAACCCTTGTGTTTTGCTTTTGGGCATTTTCCAAAGAAACCGTTTTAATGCCCCACTGGCCTTGCCTGTCATCTTTGGGGTGGGGGGTAGTTTAGCATGTGTCATTTGTATAAAAATTAGTCATGGTCTTCCATGGATCTGATGGAGGCGAATGTATGCTGTTCTTGACCAGAAGTCGTGACTTGGTTTATCCTAAACTAAGAGCTTGTGCTGTTATCGCAAACAGTTGAACATTTAAAAGCGATCTGGCCTGACTTTGTAATGGGTTCCTTATTGGTCTATTGAGGACACTTAAATGTCTCAGTCAAAAACGGTGTACTGACTTAAATCTAGGGTAAGGTAATACCATTTTGATTCCTTTGACATATCAGTGGTTGAGCAAAGTAGGTTGGAAGGTGTTGGGAGCTGGTAGAAACACAAGAAAAGGCATCTTCATGGAAAAGCAAGGAACAGATGACAGGAGAATGTAATTATGATGCTAAAGGAACATTTATTTTGTGCCACACTATGTCTGTTTGGTATATCTGGTTTCTGTGGACTAGTTAAAATGTCCTGCATTCTTTAAGTCTGTAAAACAAACAAACAAATGCAATAACATTGAAGCAAAAGAATGTAACACAGGTCAAAGTAATTAACCATCATGAAAGTTTAAAACAAAAACTATTGTAAGACTGACCTCGGGCTTGGTGGAATAGATTTCCTGTCATGTCCACAGGAGACAGCAGGGCCAACATGGTTGGTGGGGGGACAGACAGCCCAGGCTTATATCCACCTGGGTTCATTACATCAATGTATCTGTTCTGGGTTCCTAGTGAACAAGACCACTGATGTAAGTATCTTGCTGTAGATTAGACTACATGCCAATAAACTAAAGAGGTTTTCAGCAGGGCTGGTTAAATTGCTACTAATAACATTAAAAAGAATACTTATGCTCTAAGGGCTGCATATGTTAAAAATGGAACTCTGAAATGGAATATTTTGCCAACTAAGTGATCTGATTTGGTAAATACAACGACCTTAAGTACAAGACGGCTCTCAGTCTGTGAGATCACTCATTTGAAAAATCAAACTGACTCAACAGTCAGGTCTAGTTGGGAGGACACTATAGACAAACTTGCCTGCTCTTTTCCGGAACATGTTAGCCGGTGGTCCGTTGGTTGGGGGTCCACTAGCTGGGCCTCCACTTCCTGTTTGACTGCCCATGTTACTGAGGGGCAGCAGTGGAAGGCCCATGGGTGGTGGTGGCAGAATAGCTTTAGTCTTTGGAATAAAACAAAAACAACAATATTGTTTTGTGTATTTCATCCTGTAATCCATGGGTACTATTTGATTTTCATTTAAAGAGGTAGTGCACACTTAAATGTGTAAACTAAATAGTGTGACATGATATGAAACACGTCAATGCTGGTGTTAATATTGACCAAATTAACCAATGCTGATGTAGAGTCAACTGGCTGGTACACATCCACTGCATTAAATGTATATGTTAACGCCCTCTAATCATTTTATTTGCTGATAGACACCCTCCCCCTCTCAGCTCCTTGCCCACTTATTAGCGTTTTTCCAAATGATACAGTGGAAGGAGCTGGGCTGGGGGTGAACTTACACTTTAAAACTGTAATTAAAGATCAGTGGCACAGACATGATTGTCTATTTAATTCCTGTTACTCATTTAAGATGTTACCTCTTCCTCTGGTTCTTTGTGATCCACCCATCGCTGTTTAGACTCGTCCCAAACAATCTGTAAGAACACATTTTATGCAAAAGATGTGTTAAACATCTACCTAGTATCAGTATTTTACCTGGTTTTATTAAACTCAAATAAGATTCCTTACGGATTTGTTGGTGTCGTCTGGAAGATAAACCCCTTTCTTCTGAGGAAACATCCACCGTAACCAGCTTCTACAAGATCTCTGTGGCAAAATACATAAAATCACTTTCATTCATAAGAGCAATCTATAGTAAATCAATTACCTAAAAACACTTTAATAACTGACGGAACTCTATTATTGTGTACCTTAAATACAAATTATTTTTCAGTTTCTGAATCCAAACCTTAAAGGATGGTGCGTGATCCTTGGTGGAAACAGCTGTCACTGTTGGAGTCACTGCCTTTATGTTGCCAGGGGCTCGCTTCATAGTTTCAGCATCACTGAGTGATGCCGTGATGCTATGATGCTGGTGACCAAGTGATGCTGGTTCCACAACCTCCTTCTCTATCAGAGGTTGTATATGGGGAGCCTCCATACCAAAGACAGCAGGGCCATTGACGGTAGCAATATCAGTTGGCCTGGTGCCACTCATCACCTCCTGCTGAGAGGTGTCACAATAATTCTCTCGGGATTGTTTAATGTCTATGTGACGCAATTTAACATTATCCACCAGTGGTTGTGATCACTTTGAACCCAAGTCTTGCCTGTTTTTGGTGAGCTGAGTTTGAGAACTTATATTTTGCTTCAGGCTATGCAGCAAACAGTGTTTCCTGGTTGCTATGTTTGTCTAGTTGCTACGCTAGCTAGTTAGCTAAGGGAACTTTTAAGTAACCTTAAACGACTTAAATGGTACAGTATCATTTGCATGTAATGATACCTTAAATGGGACAATATCATTTGCATTATATGATACCTATGTATCTGCCTGATGTTACAGTAATACAATTATTGGAAAAGGTAGAAACCCTCAGGGTGCCTGTGCAGCTTCATATTAACACGGGTCCATATTCACACATATTAATATGAGTTCATGTTTACACACGTTAGCTGCTGCCAACTGTTCAGATGGTTCCCTAAGAGAAAGCCTGGATGGTTTTAAAACCCTCCGTGCTTGTGCAGCTTCATATTAACAAGAGTTCATATTGCATACGATAGAAAATACCAACTGTTAACATGGTTCCTGAACTTAGAGATAGCTGGCATAGTTTATAGCTCGCAGAGGTTCGCACTCCGTAGCATCCCGTTGAATAGAGTTGGGTGGGAATATACAACACTCGTTACTTTATTGTTATGGAAGACTGGGTGTAAATGAAAATGTGTTATTTAGACCTATTCACACCTTACCTGGCTTGAGGTCTTTTTCAACATTAGACATTAGATTCTCCTTTCTCAAGTATACAAATCCAACCTTGTAATGTATAATTGATGGGTTGACTACTTTGGTTAACATTACAGTAAATATTACCTGAATTGAAGCAAAGGCTGAAATTGAGGTTGCATCCTCACTGTCTTTGCTCTTTTGTCCAACCTCTGCATACGATAAACACATTATTCACTCCAGATTCTCCTTATTGGCAAAAACATGCTTTTTTTTGCCAAATGATAACAAATAAACTCACGGGACTGGGGCAGGATGGGAATTGGGGCTGCCACTGTGTCCCCTTCCACTGCGAGATGCTGATTTGTCAGACTCTCAGCCTGAGGAATGAGATCCAAGAGATCAGATCCAAGAGAGTCCTGGGCCGTGACCACAAAAGTAGTGGCCTCCTTGGCATGAACCACCTCCTGTTGAGAGGATGGGCGCTCAAGATGGTGGCTGCTTGCAAGCTGGTCAATACTCACCACTGGCAGCTGGAAAGGTGATTGGTCACCACCGGGAGACATGCCAAAATCACTGGCTTTCTCTGCATCCTCACAGTCAAGATACTGGACTGTAAGCGGCTGCAAGTGGTCAGTCTCGACATCAACTACGGGAGAATCCCGTAGCCCTCTGAGCTCAGAGTCACTCGTCACCTGTTGAGAGGATGCAGTATAGAGGTTATGGCATTGGGTCAATCTTTTTCAATTTTATTAAATCCTCAAGAATACAATATATGTGTTGACTACCTGAGCTGGAAGAATGATTGAAGGTGTGGTCAGTCCAATCCCATTTGCATATGTGAATCAAGAAATACGCATCAACAGATTTTTCTCTCAAGATTTCTTCTTGCTTTTAAAACTCCATTTCATGTTCTCAGCCATATTTTTCATCAAAAATTACTTAACACAGGTACAGTTTGTTTTTGTGTGACTGACCTTGGTATTCCTTCAGGTCGGGTATTGCCATTGGTGTCATGATGTTGTCCCACATGTTGGGAGGGGCGGCTGATACTTCAGGCAGCGATGTATTAAGCACATCCACACACCTCCTCCTGGGTCCTTCTGGAGAAGAGACCATCAGTGCTGCTTTCAGAGGCCTGCTGTAAATCACTACACATCCCATAATAATCTACAGCTGACTCTTGAATACATCCACATCAGATCTGGGCCACAGTGAGCAGCGACTGGGAGTCTCCCTCCAACATGATGGTTTGGGAGACACCTTTATAACATTAACAAAGACCCTCACCATTCATTCCATAGCTCCCATCATTTGTCCGTTCCTCACAGGACTGGGACGGGATGGGAATTGTCGCTGCCACTGTGTCCCCCTCCACAGCCAGATTCTGGCTTGTTAGCGGCTCTAAGTGGTCAGCCTCAATATCAACTACGGGAGAAGCTGACTCTGGAATCCATCCACATTAGGTTGATCAATTTACAAACAAGAATAACATTTTAGAATGAGAGATAACAAAGACTTATATATAATACAGAATAGAATATATATATGAGCTAAAGCTAAAACCAATATAAGTTAAAACTAAATGGTTAAGACAAATAAAAGCAAACAAAAACTGAAAAATGGGGGGGGGGGGATGGACTGGAGACAAAATGAAACAAACAAATATAAATATAACAAAATAAAAAGACCAACACAATCAAAACACAATAAAAGAACTTGACCAAAGAAAAGTATAGTAAAACTCAAACTGCTATAAGCACAAATAAAAGCCCAGCGTATATGTTTTCGTTTTCGATCATCCAACGAACGTAGTTCTGCTTATACTGGTGTAATATGGTCAAAGTTTGACCGTCAAACGTATCTTTATCTTAGTTAAACTCATGAAGTGATGCTTGGCTTATCCCTGAGTATAGTGCATTGTAATAGTCCAGACTGTAAGATATGACAGCATGGACTACCTTCTCACAAAGACAACAACCACTCTCACACTTGGTCTGTCGAACTAATAAACCAAACCACTATCATAGTGACCCCAAAGGGACAGTAAACTGCAACAATGAATCACCTGTTCTACTCCAAACTGAATCGATAGAGAACGTAGGTGATCCACTCAACGAGCTTCTGGAGAGTGAGAAGCTACTGGACTCCCTGAACGCCTCCAGATGGACACCCTTGGATAGAGGGAGAGATTCGGTGTTATAATCAAAACAGAGTCCATTGGTATCTGTTGATTTTGAAAGATTTGATCATTACCTTGCCTAATACATAAACACAGTTGTACCCTTTAGTAGAAAGAGACCCAAGCTTGACAGCACAACTGTTACATTTCCTTTACACACTCACTGTTACACTTTTTGTAAAACCTTGGTTAATATGTTTTTGAGAGATGGAGGCACATAGGCAAAGCACAACGGTTAAAGGGCTAAGAAGTCATACCTTGAAGTCCCGTGGACCCTCTACTGTTCCCAGTAGAACCAGGGGAAGTCTGTGGGGGAAGGAAAGACATGACTAGAGTAATACTGACTGCTTGGACATTAGACCATATTTATGCGTGCCGTTACTCTGCTTCTCACCTTTGCTCAGGGTCCAGGTAAACATTAAACGGCACTTTATATTGTACCCCCAGCAGGATTTGAGCTGCCGTAAAACAAAAATGGGCGACCTCAATCATGCCCTTAGATGCTGATGAAAGAAATGACACAAGCACAATCAGTAATGTTTGTGATGGCACTTGCTACTAGAAAATCTAGGTAGTACATAAGGACGAGCAAGTATGTATTAGTAACTGCTCATTTTTACCCAAGCTGTCTCCCATCGTTTTAATGCTTTTGATCCATAAATCGCGTGGAGCAGACCTCACTGACAAAATCATGGCCAGATGAGCATGCCAGTGGATTAAAGTTTCACCACAATGCTGGAAGAGAAGCAGTTTCAAATGAAAAACTGTCAGATATGATTGACACATAAACACACATCCATCTCACACAGGGAATACATACCTTGGCAACATCTGGAGCTCTTCCAGACATTAGCTGGTACAAGGTCTTGAGAGGATCACCCCCCTCCATTGAATTTGCAAATCTAATAATGGAATAATTTATAACAAATGATTAATACAGAATTATATGCCTAATTATGACAGCATTTGTATTAATAACTGATTATAAAAAGTTATAATTGTATGAACAGTTATGTGAAGCCAATGTGTTCCAAAAAGGAATCCTTTTTTCACCTGGTTATAACCCCATCCAGTGCTGCACTGCCCATCTTGCTTGCCAGCAGAAAGGCATGGCCCCACAGCCCCTCCTGCGTGGAGTGATCCAGTGCCTCCTGTCAAGAATCCAAGATTCACACATTTTCACCTTTCCATTGACAGCTTACAGGTACTACACCATCAATATAACATGCTTATTATTAACTACATCAGATGAATTGAATAATATTTGTTATGCGAGATGTAATAATTAGGAGAAACTTTACCCTTGTCTTGCCAGCAAGGAGCAACACCCTTAAGTGTTCCATGGCACTCAAGTCGTCAGGTTCTGTGGAATGCAGAACAGCCTTCAGACTAGGAGTCTCCTTAGTCCTTGGCTTTGGTCGGATGTCATCTATTTCAACCAGATCATAGACAGTGGTTTTATCCTCCTGTCTAAGCCTGGCTGTCTCCTGACAGTGGAGGAGCTCAACAATATCGCTGCCCATAACATGCTGTAGAAAACAAAATCATATGTAAGCTACATAACATCAGATAAGTAAAACATGGAAATGTTGGCCTATTCCCAACATGTGCATACAAATGGAACATGTTTAATGATCAGGCAATCACTCACTCCATTCATTTGGCAGAGAAGAGCCACAAGCTGCCAGCTCAGGTATGCTGAGCAGCGGTCCTCCACAATGATGTCTCTGAGGCACTCCAAGGACTTCCCCTTCAAGAAGGCCATGACCTCACTCTTGTGAGGGCCATTACTGCCATTAAATAACAAAACAAAGAACAATATGTAAGGGCCATTACTGTCCACCTAAGTAAGAGGATGCTCTGTCATATCTTTTGAAATGATTTATGATTTATTTATGTTTATAGAGTAGAAATCATGTATATGTATGTAAGTGGTGTATGTAACCTACTTGTCCTGACGTCCCAGAAAGCCCTTGAAATCATTTAAGTCCATCTGCAGTGTTCAAGGAGTAATAATGACAATGTTACAATGTACTGCACCATCAGCAGAACATCAAGACAGAAAATGTGATGTGAGATGCCATAAGAGTGACCCATGTATCTTATGACGGTATTCGTGCCTATAAGCACTTGCTGACCTTGTAGTAATGAGGAACATCACAGTCCCCCTGCTGCCACTGGTCTGGACAGCGTTGTCCAACAACTGAGCACCAGTTGTTTGGGTAAAAAGATCCAGCTGAGACCAGACTACAGGCCATGGCTGCTGGGCCTTTTGCATATACGGACGTAAATGAATGGAACCTATCAGATCTTAGTTAAACTCTTACATTTGTTAGCACTGCATAAAACAGGCAGTGTATGATCAGAGTAGACGGAGGTTGCTAAGATGTTGCTATGGTGCAGCAGGTGCTAAGGTGTTGCCACAGCGTAGTTATGGTAGTGGTTGGTTGAGTGTTGTCATGATACTTGAGGTAGTTGCTATGGTTGATGTTGACATGTTGTCTTTGCTTTGCAGGCACTTTACATGTCCACCATAGCAACCGCCTAGTAACACCCTGACAGACATGTAGCTGACTGTGGAATGGCCCTGGCCCTGATCTCGCATGACTTCATATAGTATATCATGGCTACACTCTAGCAACCACCTGATACACCATAGCAACCACCTTTATTGCCATGGCAACACCCTAGCAACCAATTTGTACAGGACCCAGAATGAGTACCAATCTCAGTTACCATGACAACTTCTAAGCAACACCCTTATAACCAATGTATATACACATGTCTTAGTCTATCTTAAGAGGTTGTCATCATAAGGAAACAATCTTGCTCCATACCGTGAGCTATACTGATGCTAAACTAATTTCTTTATTGTTATTTTCCATTTATATATGCTCATACTAATTCCACTACAAATTATTAATATTTATCTAATCAGATTGCTATTGGGAACATTTCCATGACCAATAACTCTGAACTTCCTTTTTAATACTTTAGATTTCTTGCTTTGGATTATAGAGAAATATAGAGCATACATGCTGTGAATAAATGCAGTCATCACGTTAACGTTTCCATGTCCATAAAATTATTTAAAGTTTTCCCAATTGTAAGTAGAATAAGTGCAGAATGCACCTTAAAGAAATACTTTATACTAATAAACAATATGAACATTTTTGACAGATTACTATTTTCTATCTGTTTTCATTGTCAAGATTTTTTATGAAATCAGCCACTGATATAACATTACCTGAGCAGAAGTTTGTGTCAGATTCGAAAAAAAATCTGTTCACTGAAAACAATCTGTGAAGAGAAAATGCGGCAGCTCCTGATCGTATCCAACGCTATTCTGAACTTTTATGAGTTTAAGCAGGATCATGATTGCCTACATAGTGTGTATTGTTTGATTGTGACGTATTGGCGGTGAATAGTAAGATCGTTACAGCGTTCCAACATCTTACAAATCTGCGCAACACCAGACAATGCTTGGACTGGTTGAAAATATTGATATTGATTTGAGCACACAAAACAAACCATCACACACTTTGCACAATAAAGGCTAAACAGGTCAGAATGAAACCATAGCCGTACCAGGATAGATCGATCAAGACACAGAATACATTGTGTGACGCCTGTTTATTTCAATGTAATTGTTTTGGAATCAAATGTAGCCTACATCCAGAGCACAATGAGAGCGGCAGACAGCTGTGGCTGGAAGAGCCAAAGCTCCAGCAGGTGCCAACATCTAACAAATCTAGGCTACACAGTCCATTGGACCACCAGAACTGTACCAACGCAAGACACAAAATAAATTGTGTGACACCTCTTGTCACACTTCTGTTTCTACTGCCATGAGGTTGATAGTGATAACACTATTATAAGAAGAAGTGCGGACCAGTTTGTGCCAATCATTTAACAACCTCACGAAACAGTGTCACATGATTGACTGTTTCGTCATTCCTTGTTTATGATAAGTATGCCGCCGTTTGGGTAACACGAGGGTGTAACACAAGTGTTATCTGTAGGGAAAAACAGAGGTAGTTTGACAACATAGAAGGGACAAGAAAAAAACTGACGTTCGTTCCCGGACTATCATGCAGCAGCATACAACAAAGCATGGAACTAGAGGCTCATCTTTGCAAACATACTGGAGAAGTATATTATTAAGATCTTTAGCCTGCTAGCAAGCTTGAGATGTTATGCTTTTTTCTTTAAATAAACCTTTATTGGAAATTAATAATAGGTGAAACAGAGTAGATGCAATGTAAATATCCACACAAATTAGAAATTCAGTAAAGCTTTTTATGTGGTGAATGACTGAAAAGTAATGTTGGAGCGCCCTCTACGGGACGTTGTGTGTGCTAAAGAGAACGCGAAACTTGGAAAAGACGAGAGCTAAGACTGAGGGAAGACGCGTTTAAAATCGTGGTAGAAAACCTTTTGAAATTAACGACAAAATGTAATTATTCCATAGATCTAAAGTCCGTCACCTTCAGGGTTTGTGAAAAAAGTGTGAAAAGTTACAGTTTGGAATATACAGAATTTATGTTTTTCCTTTGAATGCTAATTTAAGTGTTAGTTGAGTGATAACTTGTAGCCTGATAGCTAGACTGACTTATAAAGAGCATGCTCAAAACTTTTTCGAAGACTTTAATGAAGATTTCCCATTTCGGATTGAACCAGGCCTCGACACTAACGGTTGCCCAGTTGCCCCGGGCAACCAAAATGTGTCGGGTGGCAACCAGTTAAGCACCCGTGGTTGCCCCCGTGGCAACCACACAATTTCCCCACATATTTCATGAAGTCTAATTAATAATAATTTTGTAATTATTCTTAGTGCAAACATGATATTTTATCGATGGTATTTCATCCGTGATTATAATTATGAATGTGTTCGGTTTTTTAATGCGTCGCGTTTTGTTTTGCCTGGGATTCCCACTCCCAGTCAAAATAGTTATATTTCACCTGCGCAGGCTAACGTTAACTCACTCGCGATGGCTCGTCAAATGTCGGCAGCTAAACAACTAAAATGATTTCAATTTGGCATTAAGCCAAATCAACCAAACACGCCAACCACTGTCAACGTTGTTAATTTTGGTCAATGATGGCGAGAACTCCGAGCCTGACCCAAAAAGGAAGCGGGGTTTTGTGAAGGAATGGGAGGCGAAGTACCACGGCCTTTATGAGGAAGCAGGTAGATTGTTCTGTCGACCCTGCTTAACATATCCTGCATTAAGCGACCGAAACAGTTCCCTGGTCCAGGGAACTCCTCTTATAGAACGACAGGGCTAGACAAGCACTGGCAGTCAAAGCCGCACGCTCACGGTGCAAACCCATGCCACCGTTGTGAGCGACGCGATCTCTAAACCCAATGCATTTCAATGAGAGCCAATCCATTGTGACGTAAATTAGCGATCTGAGCGACGCGTCCGTTGAAAATTCGAACATGTTGAAACTTATGCAAATGAGGAGCGATATTTCCCGGCAGCAGCCAATGAGATTGTTTGGTGTCGTCTTTGACAGTTGGACTGTATGCTATTTCCACACGCTACACCACGCCCACTCAAAGCGATGGAAGTCGCTCACAACGGTGGCATGGGTTTGCACCGTCAAACTTCTAAGCGATTTGCAGAGGCACAACGTGCGGAGGCGGGCACTCCTGCGATGCGAAAAATGAGTGACGCGCACCACTCGATTCTCATCAAGCTTTTCAACACGGTGTATTACATCATGAATTTTTTACACTTTTTAAACACTTTTATGTTCTGTTCTGTTCTTCTTCACATCCTGTTAAAGGCACCCAGTGCAACTTTATGTAAACATTCAATGAAAAATAAACATTCAATTTCTAGTCTTTTTTGCACGTAGTAAGTTTCAATAACTCCATACCATTACATATCGACATTCAAGGAGCAAAGATGAGACGTCGTTGTGTGGTGAGAACTGATAGAAAATCGTAAACAACAACAATCGCCGGTGGGGAGAAGCCATTTTTCCATTGACTGGAACCTGCTTTGTTTATTGTAGGTTACCAAAAAATAAAGAAAATGGCGGCGATTGTTGTTGTTATCGATTTTCTATCAGTTCTCACCACACAACGACGTCTCATCTTTGCTGCTTGAATGTCGGTATGTAATGGTATGGAGTTATTGAAACTTACTACGTGTAAAAAAGACTAGAAATTGAATGTTTATTTTTAAGCCTCGAAAGTTGCACTGGGTGCCTTTAATATGTTATGAAATTACATTAAATGCAATTTTCTTTTGAAAGAATAGCTGTGTTATCATCAATGCAAAAACAGAAATAACTGAAAATAACAGGGCGTTAAAATTGGGCCAACCATTTTCTGGGGTCTGGCAACCAAAATATCAAGCCTGGTTGCCCAGTTGGCAACCACTTCAGAAAGTTAATGTGGAGCCCTGGATTGAACTCCAATTTCTGAATTGAATACTCTGTCAAAAATGGACATCTGGAAATGATAAATAATATCTAAAAGTAAAGCTACATATTTTGAAAGATAAAGGTTTTTGAGCCTAGAAACCTTCATAGTGCATATATAAACATGCGTATTCCGGTCATTTTGAGAACAAATTCAAGTGTCTACGACCTTCAAAAGCTGAGATAAGGACAAGCACGCGTCCTAAAAGGGCAAAATCTCGATGTTCGCTCAGGTGACAGTAAATGACAGCACCCTAGTTTTGTTCCTCATGGTCAAATTAGCCAAAAACCTTGAGAAATGTCATGCCGCTTATACTCAACCTATGGGCTGCTACTGGATTAAATGCCTAACTTTGATGTCTTTCTTTTTAAACTTCTACGTAGAGGGCACGGCAAATCGCCGTACGGATACTTAAGACTTTTTGTGTTCTTTGGATTTAAAGATGAGACAGTGTTTTGAAGAACTGAGATAAATGAACCCAACAAACTGAGAATTTGTTGTATTGAATTGAATAAGTATTTGAATGTTTGTATTGCAAATGTGATATTGATTTCTTCTGAGATACTGTTTGAAATGCTAGCCTGTACAGTTGTATTGGATTATGTGAATTTTGATTTAAACATAGCACAAAAAGTAAGAACATTTGTGTTTGGTAGATTATTTCTTTGTTGTAACAATGCTTCTTGGCAATCAATCTTGTACGATTGGAAAGCCTGTTTATTTCCCTTTTAAATGGTGCCACATTTGTAAGGATCATGCATTTGTGGGATGAACAGCACAGCTGAAAATGTGGGTTGCGCCCATGGAAGCAAACTAAGGTGCATGATTTCAAATAAGATTTGCTATTCAAATTGAATTAATATTCACATAATTCCAAAATACTTTAAGGACGAATACACATTTATTAGAGAATTTAGTAAGACTTAAATACCCAGATAATATTATAAAACAGGACATTAAAGACAACTTCATCTAAGTTTATAAGTATTTATTTTTTTCAGATGCACAGAACAAACAAAGTTAGACCGGGCACGGAAATTCTTAAGACAAGACACCGCACAACAACCTACCATTGCATAACATTGAATACCATAACATACGGTATAAGTACTCTGAACATAAATTACACAGATGATAAACATATAATGAATTAATAAATATACAATCCAATCTGCTAAACATATACTACACATAGGCTATAGTAACCTACACTAACCTCAGATACCTATACTTACCTAAAAACAAATCAAGTGTGCCTGGTATCAGGTAGTGCAATATTACTGATTACATAAAAGCCTGATGAAAAGAAACTGCTCTCTAATCTACGGGTGCGAGACCGAATACTTTGGTAGCGCCTGTGTCGTGTCTGGACTAAACACACACACGGTCCCAATGAACAGAAGTCGGATTGCAGATGTTTGTTTCAGCACGGTTTTAATTGTACATCTTAAAGCACAATTAGAGAAAGTCACACCGGTAGATTTATTTTCGAAGAAATTAATTCCGCGGGCAGATATTTAAAACATACTACGACACTCCCACTCAAGCCATGACTGGCTGACACCCTAACCCAATCAAATGCCCACTCCTAATCTGACTCCAACCACTCAGAAAGCTTTAAAACTTGGTCTAATGACCCGCCTCTTCTCACTCATTCTAAATCGTTGTGTGTGTCACTAAAAACCCTTAAACTTATGAAAATTAATTATTTTACATTTCTTCTTACTCTTAATAGAATATTCCCACACCTGTCAGAAGGCAACGGGGTAAAAAGTATAAAGGATGGATGGTAGCAGTCTTTAAGGATCCTGCCAGCTTTTCGGATGCATCGTGTGTGGAAGATGTCCTGCAGGGCTGGGAGCTCCCTGCCGTTGATGAACTCTGCAGACCTGACCACACTGCGTAGGACCTTACGGTCCTTGGCTGTGCAGCTCCCGTACCACACTGTGATGCAACCAGTCAGGATGCTCTCTATAGTGCATCTGTAAAAGTTAGTGAGGACGACTGATTCCATACCAAACTTCCTGTCTCCTCAGGAAGAAGAGGCGTTTCCGGGACGCTTTCACCACCTTGTCTGTGTGAGCAGATCAGGTGAGATCACCCTGAGGAACCTGAAGCAGCTGACTTTTTCCACTTTGGATCTGTTGATGTGTAGGGGTGCTTGCACTTCCTCCTGTCGTCTCCTATAGTCCACAATCATCTCTTTAGACTTGCTGATGTTGAGAGAGGTTATTATCCTGAAGCCATGTTGTCAGGGTATCAACCTCCTCTCTGCAGGCTGACTCGTCATATTCAGTGATGAGGCCCTGTAGGATATTTTCTATGTTAAAAGGTGCCTGGAGTGTCTTTGCTAAACTGAACAGAATGGCCAGATCTAAGAAACACTTGCAAGTTGAGGGGTCCAGGCTCTGGGAAAATCCCTTTTCTAAGTTTTAGCAAAGACTTGCACTTGTTCTGTTTTGGCACAGAGCCATATAAGCCATCTGGACTTTATAGCAACCTTGCAATATTTAAATAAGACCATTCTGATTGGATTTGGCAAACATAGAACTCAGGCCACATGTAACAACCAACCAGAATAGTACACATGTATTCTGAGGCCTTTAAAAACAGCTTGTTGCATGTGTCTCGTCAGAGCTCTCACGGGAAACTATGGTGTTAGATTTGTCTCAAAAGTATTTGTAAATGCAAGTACCATGATCCACAAATGTTTCACGATTTACAAATGTGTTTTGCAATCCACAAAAACAAAATTGCGATGCACAAAAACAAAATTCCTACTTGTGATTTGTAAGTTGGCATTAACATAAATCTGCTATGATTTGTACACATAGATGTCCATTCGTAAATATATCGTTTGTAATTAGTGTGCTTGCCCGAAGGGAAGCACACTATTGTTCTTCGTTTTTTACTATTTTTTTTATTCTAGTAGTTTTTCTTGCAGCTAACTACTCCTCGCCCAATTGAGATAGAGACGCTGTTCAAACACCAAAACGTCCGGCCCGATCCGGTGCAAGCTGCTATGACTTTTCGTGGCGGTACTCCTTGCCACTCCTTTTTTATTCCTCTTTTTCCATCACCTTTTTTCTCCATAGACTTGCATGGCAGAACTTTGAGGCATTATGACATCATAATAGGCTCATTAAACTGGCTTGCACCTGTGATTCACTGACAACTCTCACTGACACCTGCGCACGGTTCCTCTTCTCTCTCTGTCCCTCTCCATTCAACTGTATAACTAGGAATATTAAGAGACACCTTCCATACCAGGGCTCTACTCACTCATGCATACTCACTCATGTTTACTCACTCGTGCATACTCACTCATGCATACTCACTCATGCATACTTACTCATGCATACTCACTCATGTTTATTCACTCATGTTTACTCACTCATGCGTACTCACTCATGCGTACTCACTCATGTTTACTCACTCATGCATACTCACTCATGCATACTCACTCATGTTTACTCACTCGTGCATACTCCCTCATGTTTACTCACTCGTGCATACTCACTCATGTTTACTCACTCATGCATACTCACTCATGCATACTCACTCGTGCATACTCACTCATGTTTACTCACTCATGCATACTCACTCATGCATACTCATTTGTGCATGCTCATCCAGCAGGGAGAGCTGGAGAGCTGACACCTGCCCCAATTCCAAGGCACTTGTTCTCTCGGTCATGGCCGCAACAGAGCAAGCACACTCTCGCAGTTCGTTCACGAAACGCATTCTAGTTTCTTAAAATACTTAACATTTCGTGTGTGCATTTCTCATGGGCTGTCATTTGTAAATCTACAATTCGCGTGTGAAGTGTTGAATCTGCATTTGTGGATTGCCCAATACACGCGTGCAATCCTTCTCTCTGTGACGTAATTTTGAGACAAATTTTTCGGTTTTGAGACATGGCTTTCTATTCCACAAATACAAGCCTCCCCCCGCCCCCCCTCCTTTTCGACAGTGCCAACCTATCCGGTAGGTGGCAGTGTTGTCCTCTGCGCTCTGCCTTGATGGTTGTACGCCAGCCAGCGTGTTCAATGATTTTGCCGCGCTATCAGATTCGCATGAAAGCAATGGCTGGACAAGGGTCGCCTCCTGATGCTGTGCCTTCGACAGTAAGTAAAAGTCTCTTGAAAATGCCTTACTCGCTTAACAGCGAGATAGTAAGCCAGCTAGCTATCTAATAAAATGTGTAACTTTGTTAAGAGAAGTGATTGTAATTGCTGTATTTGTGATTGTGAGTGATTGCAATTACATTACCTAACTACTTTGACTCTTGTTAATAAGTTAGCTACTGTTAGCTGTACCAAACATTCACAATGGAGCTAGCTAACTAACTAGCTTTCGACAGTGAAATGATAGGCGGCAGTGTCGTTCGATATATAAGATAACAATTCCATATCTCTTCTTAACAACATTTTGAATGGGAATTTGTTCCATATTTTAAATAACAGAACATGGTGGAGAACATGGCTCAGGCCTTGTTGACTGCTCTGACTAGGGCAGCCAATACTTCTCAAAGCCTTCCTCCATCTGTACAACCAGGCATCCGTCAGACCCCCACCACCCCCACCATGACTTCAAGCGTAAACCAGTCATTAAAGAGGTAAGGCAAACTTTAAGACAATATGGCCATCCAGTGGAAAACAATTACATTTCTGTTATGAATAAAAATGAGAGTCCCATTATTCTTGTAAATGCTATCTTGTTTGTCTCCTTTTGTAGGCAGTTTCCAAATATGTTTTTGTCGAAAACTAAGAGAGGAAAAGGACGGTTTGCAAGCCCGGACCGGTCTGTTCCTGTTAAAGACTTTGACCTCGTAATAAATGTTATGGCAGGACCCACTAATCGGACCCCCACGGGTTCTTAGGAGCTCAAGCTAGCCCAGACAGGGCTAGGCAAACGAATGGTGTCAGTGCCAGAGGACAGTAAACACAAAGAGGTCTTAATTTGATTTTATATGTTCCTATGAAATGATAATGACATTTACGTAGGCCTCATTTTATATATTATTGATTTCACTGCCCTTTGTCCATTGCAGAGGATGCCACTCAGAACTCAACAGCTTTATTGTGATTTTGATGTCTTTTTAGATAGTGTCACTGATAGTAGAGGAGTTTCTGAAACTCCGCCCCACTTGAAGGAAGGTGGGTGTTTTTCAAGGCAACAGGTATTGTTCACAGAAACAAGATCTTTTTCCACTGATGGTTAGCCCTTATGCTTACTGCTGGTGTGGTTGTTAGAGAGCAGTGTGACATTTTTCCCCCACTATAGTTATCATACTGACATAATTTTATGTTATGATTTTAGGAGGCAGTGGCCAAAGGAAGCTCTCTGTCGTCCCCATGGACACAGAAGGCTACTCTGTCCGGCAGCTTCGTGCTGCATCAAACAATGGGAAAAATGCCCTTTATTTGGTTCCTCTGCAAGAGGAGTTGGACACAGAGCCACTTCCCTACAATGCAGCAGAATTTGCAAGGAGGCCAAAGGTGCCTTGCCTGACTTGCAATACAACCATGCCCCTGCAAATGTTGGCACTTCATGCCGAGAACTGCCAACCAACAACAGAGGTGAGTTGTGTGATTGGATGTCATGCTGATAAGATGTTTCAATGTCAATTGCAATCACAATGTCAATTGGGCACAATCCAACAAAAATAAATCTGTGTTAATTGATCTTTACACTGTATTACGTATTATGTGCACTATTTAAACGATTACATTGTGTAACATGGCTCAACAACATTGCTAACAGGAGCAGAGTGATCTGTTGGTCATAGAGGAGGAGAATGATTGCATTGGCACTTCAGAGGAGCAAGGGGTAACTGTTGCCAAATTTGACCTACTTCAAACAAACTATGGAAAATGGCGATTTATGTCCTTTGTTATAAATCTTTATCTATTTTTTAATAGTTGTTGTCATCAGTGTTTTCTGTTGTAAGTGATGTTGAATATATGGTTTCCTATTTGTCGATATTGCCATCTGTACAGGTGTGCCCTATATGCCAACAAGTATTTCCTACTTCAGTGCTCCCTTTTCATGGCATTGTTTGTGCAGAAAGGTAGAACAACTTGTTCATTTTAATGCAGTATCACATGTGAAAGCATTTATTTTCCAGCTATAGCATAGGAAGTGTACAAACAGAAATGGCACAGTGCCATGTTTTTTTTTTAAAGGTTTAAGGTTGTGAAAGGATTGTAAGAGTATGGTAAGCAATGTATGGTAATGAAAAAGGATCCAAGCTATTCTACACAATTACTGTGGTATTGACATGTGCCATAATGTTTTGTGTTATGTCCCTTTGTTGTAAGATCCTTCTTCAACAACACAATTGTGGAGCCTGATATGGAGGTTCCAGGCCCTTCATCTGCAGATTCCTCTGTTGCTCGATCAGCCCTTCGTTTGACAACTTCTTTAGCAACAGGTAACAAAGCAAGACTATTGTGATATAGGGAGACACTAAAGCTTTCTTGGACCTGATCAACTGCTCATACAATCATCATGTCAGCTAAATCCTTAAATGAATCCAACATTTTTATATCCTGTTTTGGAAATGAAACTGTTCATGATCAGTGAAGTATAATTACACACATTCCATCCTTCCTCTCCCAAAAAGCATGGAAAACAGCAGATACCCCCCTAGAAGCCATGCAGCTGTATCTAGAAGAACTGAGGCAAGGAGGAGAACACCAGCCATCTCTACTGGAGCGGGACAGTGCCCTTGTTTCTTTTTACAAAGAAATGCGTCAAAAGAACGAATGGACAGTACCTTTCAAGTGACGCATTCTAGGTATTGTTTGATAGATGCAACACATTAATTAATCATTCTATATGTTAAAGTACAAATAAGCATTAATACGTTTTTTTTTTTTAATGAACTCCGATGCCCTTGGAAATCATGCCTATGTTGTATCAAATTTCTGTAATGCCCCCATAATAGTTGTACAGGAAATCCAGCAACTTATCACTTCACATATGAATTGGGACATTTCCCAAACTGTATGTGATGAGTTAGTACCATTGTCTTTAACTATATCTATTTCAGAATGACACATCTGGTTAGTGTGAGCCTGAAGGATAAGGTGCCACTAGCTGTTGTCTTTATAGACATAGCTAAGGCGTTTGATACTGTATCCCACGAGCACTTGGTGGCAGTGCTGAGCGATCGGGGACTTGATGACCACATTATTGGCGTCATAAAAAGTTCATACTCAAATTGTGTGACAAGACTCGAAGTGGGAGGTAATACCTCTAAAGAGATAAAGATGGAGGTGGGGGTGAGCAGACAGGACTGAAGGTGCATCCTCGTAAATGTTATTGGTACCTTCTATCTCCTTTTCAGGGGAAGTGGTCTACGACTATGCATGTCAGTAGTTGTCATCCATGGATTGTGGGCGGGGGCCCCATCCAAATGATTAAATCGGGCCAGTCAGAGAAATACCTAGGGGTTCTAGTGGGTCCTAAAAAGGGATTTGATAAACAGAACCAGTTGGGAACATGGTTGAGGAAAGTGGACGTGGCCCCCCTAAATGGGCCTCAAAAGGTGTGGTTGGTCAAAACACACATTCTCCCAAGATTATATTATCGAGCGGATCATTGTGATCTTTCCAAAACGGACTTGGGTGTGCTTGATAGTCTGGTCAGATCAGAAATAAAGAAATGGCTAAATTTGCACTCGTCCACGTGCAACGGGTTAATTTATTCGAAGATGCGCGATGGGGGCTTGGGAATTCCCAAGTTGGCACGGGTTGTCCCAACCATGCAGGCCAAAAGATTGTGGAAACTACGGCATTCTAAAGATCGAGTCACAAGGGCACTTTCTTGGGCGTGCAAAGGGGAACCAGCCTTCTTGAAGGCGTGGGAAAAGGCGGGGGGCTGCGTAGAGGATGCACCTAAGTTGGTGAAGGCAGCACCAACAGTGTTACCTCTGGTCAGCGATAGTGTTAGGGAGAAGTGGAGAGTTCCACTTGATTGGCAGGAAGAGGAGTTTCTAAGATGGGCCCAGCAAAAGACTCAGGGCGTGGGCATCTCAGGGTTTAGGGGCTCTAAGGAGTCTAACTCCTGGTTGCAAAATATTAAATCGATGCAGCCAATCGCCTTAACGGAGGCTCTGCAATTGAGAGCTAACATGTTCCCCACTAGGGAATTTAAAGCTAGAGGCCAAGGCAAAACTTTTTCCGAATGTCGAGGGTGTCACACGAGCCTAGAAAGCACATCCCATATTCTTGGAATGTGTCACGTAGTGCAGGGGAAACGAATGGCAAGGCACAATAATTTGTGCAAAAGAATAGCGAGACTGGCTGTGAAACACAAGTGGAGGGTGTTTAAGGAGAAAGTATTTAAGTCAAGAGGTGTAGCAAGACGATCCGATCTTGTGCTTGTAAAGAAGGGAAAGGCACTAGTAGTTGATGCTACAATCAGATTCGAGAGCAATTGGGCCTCCCTTAAACCATAAACTTAAAGTACCATTGTCTTTAACTATATCTATTTCAGAATGACACATCTGTGTTTACATTTACTTTTGTTTTAACCAGTAGGTGGAAGATTTTGAAGAGCAGAGTGACAAAATATGAACATTTTGTTAGAGAAGGAAGTAAAATACTTTTATTGCAGGGGATGCTGCAGTTGGTGTGGGGGTTGCTAGACATACCCTGTCATCAGCCATTTCCAAATTAAAACATGGATTTAAACTGAACTTAGGTTTCTACTTTTCACTTACATTTGGCATTTAGTGCTATTCAAACATAAACTAATAGGCTGGAGAGAGATATGGATACCAGTGTAAACACATTTCCTGACACTAAATTTCTCAAATATGTTATCTTCAAACTGCCCTTAAGGTACCCGTCATGTTCTTCAATTAACTTTGATTTGCTTGTGTATTTATCTGTAATTGTTCAGGAAATGCAGCAGTGACTACAATGTTTTGAAGGACATTCAGCATTTCATCGCAGATTGTTCAGCTAAGGCCAGGCCCCTTTTCAAGCTTCTCTCAGAACAAAAAAATGGGGAACAAGCTCGGAGAGGAAGGAAACCAAAGAAAAAGTCTTGCAATCCTGTGAAGCTCAAGCCTGACGACTGGACCCTTGAGTGTCAGAATTCCTTTGACACTTTGAAACACGAGCTGTTACACACTGTGACGTTAGCCCACCCTGACTTCAGGAAGCCGTTCATCTTGGCAGTGGACGCTTCATTTGATGGGATTGGTGCTGTCATCTCAGCTTCAGCCTGGTGAAGAGGTTGCAAGACCAGTGGCCTTCGCTAGCAGAACATTGTCACGTGCCCAATTGAACTACCCAGCTCATCGATTAGAATGCCTTGCCTTGAAGTGGGCTGTATGTGATAAGTTCGCACACTGGTTGAAAGGGGTACATTTCACTGCGTGGTCTGACAACAACCCCTTGACCTACATCTTGACGAAACCCAGGTTGGATGCATGTGAACTTGAAAATTCGTCAAATGTGTCGCCCAAGAGCACACGACACACATATGCTTCTTATGAAACTTCAGTTTTTTCTGTGGTGTCGTGAAAACACCGGGTCGACCACGCTTTCTCTTCGTCTCGGAACAACTTAGATCCGCCTTCATGAAATAGAACCATGCGCTCGCAATCAGTGAAGTCACGCGTTCGGAAAACTCAGATAATTTCCGACGGGAATCCTGCTTTATTTATTGGTGGCACCAATAAATAAAGATTTGAAACAAAAATGGCCGCGATTTTCTATCAGTTCTCACCACGAAACTTACTACGTGTAAAAAAGACTGGAAATTGAATGTTTATTTCTGCCTCGAAAGTTGCACTGGGTGCCTTTAAATATGTAGATTACTTTTATTATTTATTATATGCTGCTAGTACTATCCTATTTATGTTAACTGCTTTTATTTGTATTCCATTGCAACTTCAAACAAGTCAAAGGAGCTTGTTGTTTTCATGTAGCCCTGGCAACTAGCCGGCATGAATAATATGCACATGAAATTAAACTTGTTGAACTCACCTCAACATGTCTTTTACAGTCATTTAACCCATGGGCAATGCTGAAATCACTGTTACAGATAGTACAGCGTGCAAGACTGTCATTGTGATTTACTTTTATAAGACGGGTACACCTTTGTAGCCTGGCCATTACCAGCCTGTGATAGGCCGTAAGGTGAACACGGTTTTCGTTTCAGCCCGTTCCACTCACTGGCATCTACACAATCTTTAGCTTATAAAAAAGAACGAGTCGTGGTTAGTTACCAAAAAAAAGTTCGTCGCTGATTTTCCAGTCGATTGTCTATATGGCTTTGTTTTATGCAGAACTAGAGACTTCAGAGCGTAATAAGATTTTTGTCGGGAGCCGTGCCACGGTGAGAAGGCTGCATTTGTCAACAGAATGGAAAAATGGCGGCTCCCGTGTGGTTAGAAACATCGTTAAAGATGGAGGAAAACATCCGAACATCCTCAAAAGTGGGCTAAATTAATTCGAATTAGTGCTGTATAAGTAGCCGCGTCCAAGAATAACAATGAGGCAAATATACGATAATGTTATTTTTATGTTAAGTCATTTAAATCAAGTTTGACATACATGGGAATACCCATTACTAACGATCTTACATGGACTGTGAACACCCACCGAAGAAATCAAGGCAAAGACTGTACTTCCTACATCAGCTGAGGAAGTTCAGCACCATCAGCTGTGTGTCCTGACAGCATCACTTGGTATGGGAACTGTACAGCCTGTGACTGCAGCACCGAATCATCAGAGCATCTCTCCATATTCTGCAGGAGACCTACAAGAAAAGACCTACCTACCAGCGCCCAAGGTATTGTAAAGGATTCCTAACATCCTGACCATGGACTTTTCAAAACACTGAGGTCAGGCAAACGTCTCTGCTGCTACAAGACCAGAACAGAGAGACTGAGGAGGAGCTTCTTTCCTCAAGCATTCCTTATCCTGAACACACACAATGACTATCAAACATCAATTACACCTTTTTTCACACACTGCTCTTTAAACTCCCTCTTGCTATTTATGAAAAATATTTCTTGATCTTTCTTTCTTCACACTCGCACAGAAAAAACAGTAGCCTAGTATTTTTATGTATGTGACAAATAAACCTCCATGTATCAATAAAAGGCAGTAATTGTAAATACCAATGACCATCTGTTTGTTCATTCATTCATTCATTCTTCCACAAATGAAAACAACACTAATGAACCTTAAAAACACTCTTTATGAAACATGAAATATGATATATAAAACTGTACAAAACTGAATAAGAATTAACAGATTAGGGACACTCAGTCCTCACTGTTAGTGTCAGTTATCTTCCAGTTCCTACAGCAACGACATAGGTCAACTACATGCAACACAATCCTGCAGAAAAACATCTGTCTGTCTCACAGGCACCTTTGCAGCCGCAGTGTATCATATGCAGAACACTGTCAGGGGCCGGATTTCTAGTCATCCAGGTGACGTGCAAGTTCCCATCCTCTATTTGCCAACCATATCCAGCAGGTGATGGAGCACTTATATTATGTTTGAGACAGGACCTCATTATTGCAGCCTGGTAGTTTGCCCTTTTGCAGTGCTGATGGAGGGCATCAGTGGTAGGGGGAATGGATAATTCTGGCAAGGCTGATGATGTCATACAGAAAGCCTTGAACCTAGCTTTATTTACATTATCAGCAGCCGACTGATCATATAAGTGGCATACATACTAGCAAAGAAATGCAAATGTTGCTCCAAGTTTAAGTTAGTACCTAAACTTTTAAAAGCCTTTAGGTACTCATCTTTCTCACATGCAACAGAAAATGTCTTTCTTTTTCCTTTGCCATAAAAGGCACTTGTGGAGTCACACCCAGAGAATGTTTGAATTCCGATCAAGGCTGAACACACACTGGTTCCAAGAGCTGATGATACCTTGGTAATGTCAATGATACATGTCCTGTTGCCAGTCCCTGTGAAACATATAAAGTGCATGGCAAATCTGTCTGCACACTTACAGCAATGACTGCCACATCTGTAGATGCCAGACAGTGTAGCGCAGGGCTCTTCAATTTGTTCGGAGCTGGGGCCAGTATTTGAAACTGAGGCAAAGTCAGGGGCCGGAGGATATGAGCAGTATTCTATTGGTTTCCGTGGCGCTGCAGCTATCATATTGACTAATCAGCGCAAGCGTATCACGGCGGTCAATGTAAACACCGTGGCGGCTTCCATTGGTAAGCAGGAGGCCAAGTTATGACACATTTTTACTTATTTCTTGAGTTGCAAAATGTTTCAAACTGAAATTAATTATAATCACTGACAGAACAAGCACTTAAACAGTCCAATATACCTCTTTTTACAATAACAGGGTTAAGCAGTTAATCTGCTGTGGCCAAAAGTACACTGCATTTTGCATATCTGTCTATAACTAAATAGCCTCAGATACCTCAATATTCAGTCCAGCTGAACCTGTTGTATTTAATCTAACTAGCCAAAAAAGAAAACGTTTGTGACTATGGCTAATTGTACACTCTCGCGTGCAGTAGACATTTTTGTCTGGTAAGCGCAGTTTGAAAGGTACGAGTCAGAGTGATGAAGGCCAAAAGTAAAGGTAACAGTGACGCACTCTAGAGCTCGGTAAATTTAGAGGGGCAAATTTGATTGGTACTTTTTTTTTTTTTTTTTTTTAGATTTTTAGTCACGAACTGAATGAGGCTACCAGGGGCCAGTCCAAAGCAGCTCGGGGGCCGCCTATTGAAGAGCCCTGGTGTAGCGGATTGAAACAGGGTTCACCTTACAGCCTATATGAGGATGTGCATGTGTGTGAGTGTAAGTGTGCACACACTGGGCACCTTCACGAGGCTTCTCTCCAGTCTTCTCTTCCACACACACACACACACACAAACAGAGTTGAAGACCTTGTAAATGTTTTCCCACATAGTATGTTTTTGCATATGAAAATGCCAGTGAAAATACATATTGTAAACATATAAAAGGTCAGGCACATTTATGTGGACCTTCCCTGCCATGTACTATCAGGTGAAGTTTTAAAGACCCATATTGTTTAGAAGTTTTTCCACATTGGCATGAGTATCAACATATGCATTTGAGAAGGGCAAACTTCACACTTCAGAATTCAAGCATTTACGTGGCTTTTCTTCACTGTGCAACCGCTGATGGCATTTCAGACTTGATGTCCTAGTGCCTTGTTTCTCAACCACTGGGCCGTTGCACTTATCATCCTTATTACTACTGTATTTTGTGCTGTGTCTTATTGATATAATGTATTTAACCCTTATTTAATGTTAATCACAATTACAAACGAGGGTCTGACAGGGCTTACAATAAGGTGTGAGTGCTCCAGATCAATGAGGAAAAGTCAACCCCCTCGCTGGATTTCTAAAGTTGGGATGATTATTGTATTTCTGTAAGTGTGTGTGTGTGTGGGAGAGAGAGAATCTGGGAGTGTAGCTGCAATGTTATAGGGGAATGAGGGTTTATTGTTGTGAATGAAATCTCACCTGTGTGTGTGTGCGTGTGTATGTGTCGATGTGGAGTGAAATGTGTGTGTAGCCTACTGTATGTGGGGTGTGTGTGGTTGTATTTGGAGTGTGTGTGTGGTTGTTGCCACCTTAAGTTGTTGCCCATTTTCTTAAATCCATAGTGTCAAAGTTAGTTAAACTCGCAGGCAAACATAGTTTTTGCAGGGGCAGTGAACCAGCTCAAGGATCACCTTTGGAGCTGGTGGAAGTGACATCCAGAGTCATAATTCTTGTCTTTGTTCATCTGTCAGACGATGTCCTCATTTCTTTGTGATTTCTAAGAAATGCTCATGACTTCTTACAATGTTGCATGGAATTGTTTGTGTATCATCTAAGCCTATGATTTCTCATAGTTAAGATCACCTCAGCTGACGTAGGAAGTACAGTCTTTGCCTTGATTTCTTCGGTGTGCTGGGTGTTCACAGTCCATGTAAGATCGTCAGTAATGTTTATGCCCATGTATGTCAAACTTGATCTAAATGACTTAACATAAAAATAACATTATCGTATATTTGCCTCATTGTTCTTCTTGGACGCGGCTATGTATACAGCACTAATTAGAATTAATTTAGCCCAATTTTGAGGATGTTCAAGTGTTTTCCTCTATCCTTAACGATGTTTCTAACCGCACGGGAGCCGCCATTTTTCCATTCTGTTGTCAAAAAGCAGCCTTCTCATTGGTGTAGCATGATCACGTGTCGAACCGTGGCACGGCTCCCGACAAAAATCTTATTACGCTCTGAAGTCTCTAGTTCTGCATAAATCAAAGCCATATAGACAATCGACTGGAAAATCAGCGACGAACTTTTTTTTGGTAACTAACCACGACTCGTTCTTTTTTATAAGCTAAAGATTGTGTAGATGCCAGTGAGTGGAACGGGATTCATTTTCTAAAGGACTTTTCGTGCTTCACCTTGCGGCCTATGACTCCATTTCTTTACGTCAGTCAGTCTGGCCCAGCCCCATGCATTTTCGTTTCCGAGATGGGCGGGTGCTTATCTTGAGGTTTAAAATAATTGGAGTTCCCTTACCCAATCAGCAACGTCTCCCCAGTCTCTCCATTACTAACGGGACCATCTTGTAGATTAAACTCTTCCCAAAGCCAGTTGGGAAAAGAGCTACGTAGTCCTTTCCAATCATAAAACTTACAAGACAATCCTTTTGTTCTCCTTTTAATTTTCTGATGTTCTCGAGAGTTGAGACAACTTCTCCGATAGCTTTTCGTGTCTCTTCCTCCGTCGCTGGTAAACTACAAACTCCGATGGACTACAAGCAACTCGGCAAGACGAGTTTTGCGTCACAGCTCTGAACTGTTCGCTGATTGGTGCGGTTGTAGGGTGAAGCCTGGAAACGATGTTAGGTGGGGTTGGGCCAGACTGAGTATGAGCTTGAAATCAATTCAGGCGGAAATACGTAGGCTGGTGTCACCAGGCTAAGTAAACATGTGCTTTGCAAAACTCATGAACTACCTGTGCTTCCTACTTCCTGGCATTAAGACCACTTACTGTTTTCAGAATAAAAGTTCGATTTTTCTCTAAAACATAAGTAAATCTAACAGCACAATTATTTAGTCATATCTGATTACTATTTAAGATTAATTGAGATCCTTCATATGCCCACCACCGCCCAAGTGGTCACAAAGCTAAAAGCTACTTTTGCCCGCTATGGAATAGCAGACGAAGTGGTCAGTGACAACGGGCCAGTTTTCCAGTGAAGATTTCAGAGAACTGGCATGTGAACTTGACTTCACACATGTAACATCTAGCCCACACCATCCACAAGGCATGGGCACACTGAGAGAGCGGTGCAGATAGCAAAAGGGATTCTTAAGCAAAAGGACCCTCTCCTAGCATGTGCTACATATCCACACCATGCAGCAGCACAGGAATTAGCCCAGCAGAGCTGTTGATGGAGCGCAAGATTCGGACCACTCTGCCAACACTAGAGAGAAACCTGCAACCTAGGTGGCACAGCAAGCAGAAGGTTGCAGCTAAGGACGCGGCTGAGAAAAAGAAACAAACACACTACTACAACCAGCGTCACGAGGCGAGGAGCCTTCCACCACTACAGCCAGGAGACCACGTCCTCACAAGGCTAGACAACCAAAAGTCCTGGGCCAACCACTGCACGAAAAGCAAGATTATCGGGCCCGTAAACGCTGTGATACTGCCGCGAATGATATGCATTCCTGGTTGATATCGGACATCCCCCCGAAATTTCCGTCTGCCGCAAATTCACGGAATTTCCCGAATACAGACCAAGACATTGACGACCTTAAGTCAGGAATTGAAAACGAAAGCTTTATTTAAAGGCATAATATGCAGGATTCCCTTGGAGCTCCCCCTAAAGGTTTTTACTAGTATTAACGTTTACTCCAGTGTCGTAAAAACACATTCACTTGTATACCGGTGAGTGGAGTCAGTGAAGACGTGATCAGAAAACAGCGAATATGTCAACCGAGGTAAGAATATTCAAAGATTTTACAGAAATATGACTGCAGAGTTTTATTCATTGTGATATCGGAGATGAATGCTAATTCAACCAAAAGAATGACAACATTTAGTTTAGAAGAAATACCGATCGTGTTTTGAGCCTACAATGTTTTCTAAGTGTTTGAATGTGGAGTCGCCTACGTTCGATCTAATACAATATTGTAACACCAAAAAGCTACAAATTCAGAATTTACATTAGAAAGTGTAATGACATTGGAACGTGTAATTTATTATTAGCTAGCCAGAAAGCAGGTCGAACTACTTCCGCCCGAGCGGCGGGCATCGCCAAGAAAGTTACAGTACAGAGTACAGACCCCCGATGGCAGTGAAGGAGGCGGAAATCGCCCTATTAAAAGTCATTGTAGCGACACAATTTTTTTCAAGCTGTTATTTTAAGGTACAATTGTTACATACGGTACCTTTAAACAGAAAAACAGACATTGCATCAGAGAAGAAAAAAAAAAACAGCAGCAGCAATAACAGCAACACAGCACTGAAATCTGGGACAATAACATTTTGGAACGGCTTCATAGTGGCGGAAATGTGGTAGTCTTTCCGATGGTGTGCCGACGCGAAGCCTTCTGGTCCCGCCCGGTCGAGTCTTCCTTGCAGAGCCGCACAAAGGTCAGAGAGCTCGTTGCTTCTGAAAACTGGCAGCCGCACAATCCAGCCAGTTTCCCCCTTGTCTGTGCAATCCTCGTCATCGGACATCAGGTCCAGAAGGGCAAAAATTTGTTTATAAAGGACATCGTTTCTGATGCAAAACGTCACTTTTTATTAACACGAATAATCTCACCCTTGCATTGGGTCGTATGGCATGGCGCTTCGCTCGCTGTTGTGTGAACGCCGCACAGTCTCCTGTAAATTGCAATACACATTTCCAGAGTTAAGCAGCAGGCATTTGGGCAGTCTGGTAGCCTACATTTCACAATGATTTCCCTGAATAATTTACATTGCTTGCGAGCAAAATTCTGAGGCCTTGGATAACTGTAAGAAGAAATCACCTAAACATAAATAGACTTACTGCGATTTTTTTAATTAAGCGCCCTTCGCACACCTCAGCGGTTCTGGACAGCTGTAGCTCGACGCACCGGACACCGACATGGCTTCTTCTAACGCCTAAGAACCGCACAGAAACGGTGCCATTCAGGCACAAAGTAGCCATCGGTACACAATACACTGAATACACGGTACATGGACATTCAAATGCCAACACATTTTAACGGATATACGGTAGACATACAAGAGACTTACCGGCAGCATTCGTGATTGAGCTGAAGTCTGATTGTATACATCGGTCCCTGAGAAAAGGTTGCCGCCGGGAGACGCGGAATCTTTATTTGGTTCCGGGGGAATGATTGGGAAGGTTTAGTTTTGAAGTATAGTCCGTGAGCCAGAGGGGTTGGTCGTTACCGAAAAAGTCTGAAAGCCTGGAATCTCAGCTTTTCAATGATGAAGTCCAAATTATGAGACAATTTCAACAGAGTCAGCAGCTTAGCATGCCATGGATGTGCAAATATGAAGCTGAATTTTCTAGCATTTTGGGCCGTGAAATGGTTGGGACTTTGTCACGTGAGGATGTCACTGGTGTGCTTTAGGTGAAGCACAATATTTTGCTGTCAGCAGAAAGACTTGTCTTAAAAAACTGTAACATGCTGCCAATCTCTCCATTCCATAAGATTATCTTAGATGAGCATGACAGATGTGCTTTGCAAACAATGTATCACCAGTGTTGGGGAGGTTACTTTAGAAATGTAATCCGTTACAGTTACCCTGTTAAAAATGTAATAGTAGTGTAACTATTTGAATTACTTTATCTGAGTAACGTAACTAATTACTTTTTGATTACTTTTCAATTTTTTAATGATTATTCTTTACTAACCATTTTCACTGGCAGTGTTTACCATAAAATAA
This sequence comes from Sprattus sprattus, assembly GCF_963457725.1. Taxonomy (NCBI): domain Eukaryota; kingdom Metazoa; phylum Chordata; class Actinopteri; order Clupeiformes; family Clupeidae; genus Sprattus; species Sprattus sprattus. The sequence goes on along the minus strand of NC_137922.1, from coordinate 6,156,300 downwards.
TACTGAACACTGTCTATTGAGCCCCTTTTAATACATGACTTAGCGTCACATCTTTTCTGAAGATAATATAATAATAACCACCACAAGATCAGACTTCAAGCCCCATTTTACTGTAAAATCAATCTGAGTTGACATACAGATCACAGCCGGTCACAGCCTTTTTTTTTCTTTTTTTCTTAAAGCATAACACGTTTAAAATATTTGACACTCTGGGCAACAGAACTGAATAAGCTGCACTTAATTTGTTATGAGATGTGTCTCAGGGTGTGTCTCTGTATTTGCCTGTGATAAAACTTCAAATAAAACTGTTGACACTGTAGCATACTGTACATCACTACTGAAACTGTATATCAGGCTGCTTGTACCATTTCAAACTTTAACACTATGCCCCATTGAGCAAATAAAAATCTGTACAAAAATGAAATTGGACAAATGCTAGAGGTAAGTGCCTTACATCCTCCATTAAATTAGCATTATATATATGTAGAGAAAATATGACATTTTATACATTAGGACAGACTACTCAGTAAAAGTTAGTGAGTCAGGAGTGCAAATATCATACCTAACAAATGAATTAAGCAATATGCTGACACGAGTGGGAGTGAGGTTGATCATGGATCCTAGCAGGTGTGGTTCGAATGCAGGCAGTAAGCAGGAGGAAAGTAGGACCTCCTTAGCTCTGCCGAGTCTTTCAAAGAGTTGCTTTGCTAGCAATCTAGAATAACTAGCGTAATGTTGTGAAACGAAATATGAAGCTAACTATCTTCATTTGGGCACAATAAAACCGTGCGGAACGGTGAGGATACACAGCAGTCTCTTTAAGACTTTGTGAAATTAGTCCTGGCTTCCCAACTTAGTTTAATAGTTTGTTTTCAGTTATAGTAAACGCACTTACCTCTAGGTGTTTCCTGAGGTTGGACATGGACATCTTCGATGTCGACAACATCTTGACAGCCGGCAAACAAGCATTGCATTGCACGGTTAAATTAATGCCCTTTTCTGCGACATATCGGAAATGTTTTTTAAATTTCCAGCTATGAAATGCATTTCTGTGAGACCTTTCTGGTAGGTTGTTAGCAACTGAAATTCAGATCGCTGCATGCACAGGCATGTAGGCCTACTAGCAGACGTGATGGCGCTGTAGACGTGATAGAGACACAGAAAGTTCTGGATCAAACTATTGTGGAGGGAAATGACAACGGGGGTGTTTGTACAGTAGCCAGAAAAAACATGCGAAAGTTTTTTTTTTTTTTTTAATATACATTTGAGCAAGGTTTTGCTGACAGTATTAAGATGTAATTCAAATTGTAATTTTGAAACATTTCGTAAGTAACTGTAATTGAATTACACATTTCTCTCCAGTAACTGTAATGTATTAGTGTTACATTTATTTTGTAATTAAATTACATAACGCAACTAGAAAATGCATTTCCTGAAGGAAATACCAGTGCATGAAATGCAAAGGTTAAGAAAGGAAGAAGAAAAGAAAGAAGAGTGAAAGAAGGAAAGAAGAGTGGAAGAAGGAAAGACAAAAGGAAAGAAGAGTGAAGAAAGGAGAGAAGAGCGGAAGAAGGAAAGAAGAGTGAAAGAAGGAAAGAAGAAAAGAAAGAAGAGTGAAGAAAGGAAAGAAGAGTGGAAGAAGGAAAGAAGAAAAGAAAGAAGAGTGAAATAATGAAAGAAGAAAGGAAAGAAGAGTGAAGGAAGGAAAGAAGAGTGGAAGAAGGAAATAAGAAAAGAAAGAAGAGTGAAAGAAGGAAAGAACAAATGAAAGAAGAGTGAAAGAAGAAAATAAGAAAGGAAAGAAGAGTGGAAGAAGCAAAGAAGAGTGAACAAGAGTGGCTCTGGATGAAGAGATAAAGAGAGAGTGAAAATATTGAAAAAAGGAGATAAAAATGGAGTGAAGAAGAGAGATTGAGTGTGAGAGAAAGTTGACTGAGAGAGAAAGATGGAGAGATGGAGAGAAAAAAAAGTAGAGAATGGATGGTGTCTTAATGTTCCTAGTTACAGTTAAATTGAGAGGGACAGAGAGAGTAGAGGTTCCTTTGATTTGGTGCAGCTGTCAGTGAAGCACAGGTGCAAGCCAGTTTAAAGACCCTATTATGATGTCATAATGGCCCAATGTAAGTCAATGGGAGAAATTTATATTTGTTTTTCTTTAATATCTTAAAAAGTATAAAGTTTAGAAAAGTGAAAAATACATAGCATAAGTGTCGTTTACAAGACCTACGCGTCAAAGTTTGAATGAAGTTTCTACGTTAAGCGGTTCGGGCTGAATTAATCGCAGAAAAAGGTAACAAGAATAAGAAGAAGAAGAAGAAGAAGAAGCCTAGGAATAACAATACAGGGCATTTCATGCACTGTAATTACATGTATCTCGTTACTCCCCAACACTGTGTATAACCAGATGTACCCTGACAACAGTATAGTTGAGGTTGACTGTTTTAGCATGACATGCAAAAGGGTTTCATATCTCAATGTAAACTAGAATGCGTTTCGTGAACGAACTGCGAGAGTGTGCTTGCTCTGTTGCGGCCATGACTGAGATAACAAGTGCCTTGGAATTGGGGCAGGTGTCAGCTCTCCAGCTCTCCCTGCTGGATGAGCATGCACAAATGAGTATGCATGAGTGAGTAAACATGAGTGAGTATGCATGAGTGAGTATGCACGAGTGAGTATGCATGAGTGAGTAAACATGAGTGAGTATGCATGAGTGAGTATGCACGAGTGAGTAAACATGAGTGAGTATGCATGAGTGAGTATGCATGAGTGAGTAAACATGAGTGGGTATGCATGAGTGAGTAAACATGAGTGAGTATGCATGAGTGAGTATGCATGAGTGAGTATGCATGAGTGAGTAAACATGAGTGAGTAAACATGAGTGAGTATGCATGAGTAAGTATGCATGAGTGAGTATGCACGAGTGAGTAAACATGAGTGAGTATGCATGAGTGAGTAGAGCCCTGGTATGGAAGGTGTCTCTTAATATTCCTAGTTATACAGTTGAATGGAGAGGGACAGAGAGAGAAGAGGAACCGTGCGCAGGTGTCAGTGAGAGTTGTCAGTGAATCACAGGTGCAAGCCAGTTTAATGAGCCTATTATGATGTCATAATGCCTCAAAGTTCTGCCATGCAAGTCTATGGAGAAAAAAGGTGATGGAAAAAGAGGAATAAAAAAGAAGTGGCAAGGAGTACCGCCACGAAAAGTCATAGCAGCTTGCACCGGATCGGGCCGGACGTTTTGGTGTTTGAACAGCGTCTTTATCTCAATCGGGCGAGGAGTAGTTAGCTGCAAGAAAAACTACTAGAATAAAAAAAATAGTAAAAAACGAAGAACAATAGTGTGCTTCCCTTCGGGCAAGCACACTAATTACTCCATAGAAGGATCTAGAGCAGAGAGATCAGCATATGTATATGCTAAGTGGTGTACCAACACTAATAGTTTTGAGGTGCCCATCATTGACCCTCTATCTGAACCAAGACCAGCCGTTATAAAGCAGTCATGACAAAAAGTACTATATGCAAACATGTTCTAGCTAAAGTTTCTTGGCTTAATCCCCATCCTGACAGACATTTTTATGGAAAGCCAGTAGAAGTTTGCAGGGAGCAGACACCACCCACCCAGCATCTTTCCTCCCTATAGAACGCATTGCTGGAAGATGTGTTGTACACACATCCACGGTTTCAATCCAGGTCAATTAAATTAACATAACAAGACCTAGGCCTGGCCAAGGGGAAGGGGGGGGGGGGCCTTTCACACTAATGTGGGCTTCTACGGCAATCCACAGTGTCAAAAACTGTCGTAAATCCAGTGTCCTTTCAATCCAGGTCAATTAAATTAACATAACAAAACCTAGGCCTGGCCAAGGGGAAGAGGGGGGGGGCCTTTCACACCAATGTGGGCTTCTACGGCAATTCACAGGGTCGAAGACTGTCGTAAATTCCACATTTCATGCAGTGAACCCAGCCGTGGTGAAAGGTGAGAGCATCACACCCAGATCCTACCTCATCAAGACGGAGCAGGGCGCCTCACTCCGCCGGAGCGTTGCCAAGACCCTCCAGGATTTCACGATGTCGCGATCGCGCCAATTCATGCGAATTCAACAATTGCCCACGAATTCAGCGTCGAGCAATTTTAACACATCTCCGCAAGTTTCGCGCAAATTTGACAAATCATTGTCGTCTCCCACAACTTTCACGGTGGAGACACTAGCAGAGTTCTAATCCGTTGTAAACAATGAGAATGGCTACACCAGGCATGGAAATAAAACGCAGTTTTATGTGTAGGCTGAGATATTCTTAACATTTTATTCAGTCTTACTTGTGGTCCTTTTGTAATTCAGACAGGTGCACTTCGTTCTGGATAAGTAAATCCTATGTACTCTTCCCCCTACGTGTTTAGCATAACGTAGCATAACTAGCTATGTTTCTAGATAACAGTCTAACAGCTGTTGCCATTCCCACGAGACGAACATTTGAATGATGTCAAAGTAAAAGTCCTGTGTTCGTTTCCATAACAACAATACAAACAATATACATTTTCTGACCTAAATAAGCAGAGGGCAGAACAGCCTATTATGCTACATTTTTGTAGTACTGGTAATCTTTTGTTTGGCATGTTGGTAAGGTTATTTAGAGGACCCAGGTCGCTGTCTGTTAGCTAGTCGGAAAACTACCCACATTGCGAAGCTGCTAACCCTAAATCGCCACCCATTGTACAATGGAAACATGTTTTAAAAGTTGTTAGTGTGTAGGGCATGTAACTTTAGCTTGCATTACATATTGTCTTGTTGAAGCCAGAAGGATAAGCTACCCTACCCTGTTTAGACAATTTTACCCATGAATGTAATCAATCACACTTGCTATTTTGAGAATACATGTTATACTTGAAGGTAGTAAAAAGGTGCAATAAATTGGGATGCCCAAATGTATGTAGCATATAATTCATGAAAACATTATTTCATTGCACTGCAATCCAGATGATTTAGGCTTAGTACAGCTCCTTAAAACCTTAACCATTTACCTACATATTACAAATTAATTTCAGAACAAACAAATGCACTGCATTATCATTAGGTCATTTTGTTCATTAAGGCAATATTTTGAAATGCATTCAGGAAACTAAGAAATCCAGTGCAGATGTAGTGCAGGTTGAGGAAGAAGCAGCTAGACCATCAGGGCTTGAGATGAGGTCTTACTCATGTTTGGGATATCCAAAAAGGACAACAAAAACATGTGATGTCAAGAAATGTGGAGAACGTTTAGTTTTTTTAATTTAAACTAAGGGTTTATTATTCTTATTATGTTTAAATCAGTTCTAAGTTCCACAAGTTAGTACACAAATGTTAATATATTCTAATAAAGTGTGCCTGTTAAATATAACATCAACTACATTTTTTAATTTATGGTGGGGGTGGGGGGGTCTGCCGGGCAGTGTCCCTACCAATGCTGAGACCAAACCTACGCCCTTGCATTAAAAGTTATATCCATGGTGTAAAGATAATTTTACATCACGACATGAAAACCCGTACGCATCAATATAATCAATCGTTTTCATCCATTAGTATCACGTAATTACAACACAAGCTACAAGCCCGTACCGTCAGTCTCTTAGCAAGCGAGCGATGCTGAGTTATAGTTAACTTATCAACACAACATTTTCAGAAACGGACTGACAAGACTATTTAACTTCACGACATGAAAACTATACACATGAATATATAAAACGATCATGTCCATTCATTATCTGACGTGTCATTTCACCACAAGTCTTCATCGTTACCAAGCGAGTGAGGTACCGCGTTGACAATATAGAATCATGTCACAACATGAAAACCACACACAATACCAACAAATAGTATGATGTTGTTCATTCATTATTTAGCACATAATTACCCTCAAGCGTGAGAGAGAAAAGCCGGTCAGCTCTCTCGCAATCAACGAAGGGAATTAGCATCGAACACTAATGTTACCACAAAGCAGGCTAACTTTTATGGAAATATCTGGCGATATAGCTAATTGTAAATCTATCCTGTAGTTTTACATTCACTCCAAACAACACCTCTTACCTTTAATGGATGGACACTAGACTAGCGTGAATAAATATCTGGCGATATAGCTAATTGTAAATGTATCCTGTAGTTTACATTTACTCCAAACAACTTATCTTATGGATGGACACTAGCGTGAATAAATGTAGCTCATCTCTCGTCTCCTACCAGAAGTTTGCCTGGAGAAAGCTTTTCAAATATCGCTCGTCTTTAAAAAAATCTGCAACAGCGGACAGTAGCGTGAATAAATGTAGCGAGTCTCTGGTGACTTGTACAGTCTCTTGTCAGAAGTTTGCCTGAAGGAGACAGATTTTAAAAGTCTGTGCGTCTTTATAAAACCTCGGAACAACGCCAAAAAGACGTTGTGGCCAAAAGAATATTACATCGGAAGTGGTTAGAACTTCCATTGGAAATGCATGGGAGAGCGTTTAGGTGCGTTTAGCTAAATTATCCACGGCAGACTCGCGGGAGATTCAAAAATGCAAAACGATGTCTTTAAACAAGACATATTGGTGTAAAATAGTTCTTGTTTGTTCCCTGTTACTGATCGAGAGTTCAATCATCCAATCCAACAAACAACTCATCTCTGAGGACCTTTCTTGGACCCTTATCACCTCATCCATAGTAAAGAAGGCACACCAGCGTCTCTTTTTTCTGAGGAGACTAAAGAAGGTCCATCTGTCTCCTCAGATTCTGGAGAATTTCTACCGCTGTACCATTGAGAGCATTCTCACAAACTGCATCTCAGTTTGGTATGGCAGCTGCTCTGTTGCCGACCGCAAAAGACTGCAGAGGGTGGTGAAAACTTAATGTCTTTTTAATAATGTATTCACTTTACTGCATTACCTGTATTGATTGTACTTTTCTACCTCATTCACTTGATTTCACTTATTACCACCAGTTTACTTTCACCTGCACTTTATATACTTATCATACTTAACTCTTACCTCAATTGCTGCTATTCAATTCTGTTTATATTACAATTCTGTGTCATATTCTAACTCTTACTGTACATATCATATTTATTCACTTATTCCCCCTACATTTGCACATACTCTGCACTTTTATTGCTATTTTGCACTTTCTGGTTAGATGCTAAACTGCATTTCGTTGTCTCAGTACTTGTACTCTGTGCAATGACAATAAAGTTGAATCTAATCTAATCTAATCTAAAAACAAGAGTGAATACCAACAGGAGAATTTTGGCACATTTTCATGGGCGCAACCAGGGCCGCTGACAGGTTTGGCTGGGCCCGGGACAAAATTTTCTCAATGGGTGTCATGTCAAGGGTACATTTATTTATCGCCAGACCTGCGTGTATGTCCGCTGAACTTCCAGAGAATGTTTTGGGAACAAGGCGGAGCCCATTCATCTGGCGAGTGTCGAGTTAACGGCAATCAGAAACTAAGTTACAGGCTACCCCAAAACGTCACGTTTATAACCCATTCGTTACATCCAACTCTATCTAAATGGCAATTTCACACGTTGCCATGCCACTGGCTTATTTTAAACCATGAGCCGCGTTACACTGGCTGTAATTCAGCTGACTGGGGATGATTCTCAAATCAATTCAGCCTGATTGGAGTGCGCAGCGCGTGCCTGCCTGAAACATTTGATTTGGACATGGGCCTATTTGGGGGGTAATGTGCATATTCTAAGATTCAATTAGATATAGGCGTATGAAACACAGTGTAATAAAGCCGTTGTGGTTATCAAATTATTCAATGCCCCCTGTCTGTCTGATATTGATCTCCGTGTGATTGCTCATGTGGTGCTTCGCTAATATGTTTGACACGCCTCCTGTGCCTGTGTTACTTGACGACGGGGCGGGAAAAAGTTGGCCGTGTCTTACCTGGCTCTGCTGCACAGCTGCCTTTACTGGTACCTGCAGCATCACCAGAGTCTTTCCTGAAATATTTATAAAGAGACCCCCTCAGGCTTTCGGCTTCTTCCTCTCTTTTTTGCCTTTCTTTCTTTTTCAGGGCTCCTGACTTGTGCATGTTGAATCGACTACCGTAATTGGCTTGCGCACTGACCACTAATGGAATGATGTCGTCTTTTTTCTTCTCCAAAGACCAAACCATTTTGGCATAGGGGTGATAGGGGGTTATTGGCCGTTTTTTCAAGGGCAATGAAGGCAAACAATCTAGGAGTCATTAATTGATTGCAAATAAAGCACTTTTCTTCTCTAAATCAACACATTTTGAAGTATACATACAACAATTAATCCCAACTTCATGGGGGTCCAGTTATGCCCCCCCCCCCCTTCCAGGGCCAGTCCAGGGCCCGGGACAACGTACCCGTTGGTCCCCCCCTGTCGGCGGGGCTGGGCGCAACCCACATACTCAGCTGTGCTGCTCATCCAAATGCATGTTCCTTACAAATGTGGCACCATTTAAAAGGGAACTAGACAGGCTATCCAACGGTATAAGATGTATTACAGAAAAGCATTGTTACAAAAAAAAACAAAAAACGTTTTGTGCTATGTTTAGCAGTCCCTGGTGATTTGTCCCATCTCCAAAGATGTTTGCCTGAAATAAAAAAATCTTAAAAAACAATAAAATAGCCACAGCGCCAAAAGTCAGTAATGGACAAAAAAATATTACATCCGTAGTGGTTAAGTACTACCGTTGAAAATAAATGGGAAACGGGTTAGGGCCGTTTAGCTAAACCTTCTTCGGTTGGACAGAGAAGAACACCATCATTTGTGTTGTAAAACTGACTGTCAATGTTCTCTGTCAAACTGTCAGTTTGTGCCAATCCTCGTTAGTATAGTGGATAGTATCCCCGCCTGTCACGCGGGAGACCGGGGTTCAATTCCCCGACGGGGAGGTTACATTTAACGTTTTTTTTTTTTTTTTTTTAAACATTTTACCAGGTTGCACGATTGCATGATTTTACCTTCTCTCCCATCGTTGAGACATTTGCTCTGCTGGATCCATAATGATTGCGACGTTCTGTCAGGTCTCCGGAGTCGGGAAGCGAACCCGGGTCGCTGGATTTGTAATCGATTTAACTCTTAAGACCCAGATACGGAGTAAAGTCAAACACTTTATTTTATTTCTGTCAAGACAAGCGGAGATTCAAAAATGCAAAACGATGTCTTTAAACAGAAGTAATCAAAACTACTACCAAAGCTTAGTGATGGGCAGATGAAGCTTTGACGAAGCATTGAACTATTAGGCACATTGCTTCAAAATTCGGTTCATTACTTGAAGCTTCAGTAACAGCGACCTCTCCTGGTGAAGTGCCAAGGTTGCAACTACATTAACCCAGCTAGACAGTGGCAGGAGGTATTAAGACAATGACAATCAATCTAGTGTACAGTGCACGAACCAAATCTCTCTCCCCCCCCCCCCCCCCCCCCCCCCACTATGTTTGTGTGTGTGTTTGTACACACATGCACCCGTAAACAAAGATTGTGATGTATAAATATATTTTTGCAAATAAAGATTCATTATTTTTTGTATATTGTGTTATTGGGGAGAGAGTGCTTGGGGAAAAGATGTACTTGGGGATTCGGATGTGCTGGGAAAATATGGCACAGGTTGGGTGTGCTTGTGTAACCACAAGTTGTGGTTGATAGGGAACAGTCAGGGACGCTTTTATGCTTTGAAGGCGCCTCTATTCAGACTCTTGCTAGTTGGTGGCGGCACCTGACTGGTCCGTGTGATGCGCTATGAACCACTCAGCTGGTTCATTCAGAGAATGAAGCAGTTGCTGGTTCGCACGTCATATGTCACGTGATTTTTCCGTACCAAAGCAACCTTCGCAGCAGTGGTTTGATGGTTGGTGTAGTTTATGGTTTGAATCACGTTCCGGCGCTTCAGTGTCAGACTGCCATCACTACCAAAGCTACTATTGAACGAAGCGAAGATGTCTTCTACTATATAGCCACAGTATCGACGACATTACTTTATCAATTCGTGAAGGCTCACTTCGATGATATGATACGAATTTACGCCTTCGCCCACTGTTTTATTTTAAACAATCATGATCTTCCCGGGTGGGAAGTGCACCGTTCCTGGAGGTACTGCAATACCAGGTCGATGCGTGGAGTGGACGGAGCAAGCCCCTATTCCATCTCCCAGTTCCAAAAATCAATTTAATATATGGTCCCCGGGTAGGGGACGTATCAGATATTAAACTGATAAGAACAGATACTACACTTGATCTTAGCCAAAAGGCCGAGAAGCGATGCCGCTCGACTTCTCAAGCGAAGGGCTGGATTTTCCGTCGTAATCTTCACGATTAGGGTTTTCAAGAAAAACGTATTTTTCTTAGCGAGCAAGTCTGGCAATTGTTGTCTTTTCATTGTATTACTTATAGAGTTTGAAAGTCCAAAGATCACTACGTTTAATCCTTTAAAGAACATACTTTGGATGCGACGTTACACGAGGTGTCCCCTCAACCAATCAGGTACGAGTATATAAAGAAAAGTTTATTTGAGTCCGATTTCATGGAAAGTTCTTGTAATGTCTATGACATTAAGTGTATCGATCACAAACATTACTTTGTGTGCTCTGGTAAGGGATTTGCGTCCAGATTTAATGTTTAATTTGAGTTATAATACGACTCTCCCACCCAGCGGAGAAAAGTGGTATTACAACATTACCGATATTTACTTGCAAGCCAATAACTACATGCATCTGATAGCGTGTAGAATCCATGATCTGTCGCCTAACTTCAATTTCTCACTTAGGCCACTGTATAAAAACAATTTTTAAAATGTTTTTACTTGTAACTCAAAATGATGTCTACTGCTTTATACCCAAAACATTAGACGGCAAATGTTTGTTTACATTTCTAATTAAGCAGGAGATAGGATAGCACCATTGAAAACTAATTTGTGATGAGCCACAGCACAGACCAACACTGCAATTACAGAACACCTTTGGAATATCAACTGCAACAGTAAGCACTGAGAATCTTGCTAGCAAATAACTGCTTTCTACTGGCAACATCTGCCTTCGCTTTTTTTAATTCCCAGTGAAGACAATTTGTCCCCTCCCTGGTCATTAATTCCGACGAAAAGAATATAACACCAACTGAACAACTTCTTGTAATTCCAATTTAACTGACTTAACTGACTTATAAGTAGTACCTAAATGGTTTTCATTGTTATAAAGCTAGTGAATTTATATTGAACTTACAACACCGGGTTTTGTCAACAATTTCCACACAATGTACAGTGGGTACGGAACGTATTCAGACTCCTTGACATGTTTCACTCTTTGTTTCATTACAGCCATTTGCTAAAATCGAAAAGGTTCATTTTTTTCTCTGGCATTAATGTACACTCAGCAACCCATCTTGACAGAAAAAAACAGAAATGTAGACATTTTCCTTCATTGGAGTCCAGCTGTGTTTAATTAAACTGATTAAACTTCATTAGGAAAGGCACACACCTGTCTGTATAAGGCCTTACAGCTCACAGTGCATGTCAGAACAAATGAGAACCATGAGGTCGATGGAACTGCCCAAGGAGCTCAGAGACAGAATTGTGGCAAGGCACAGATCTGGCCAAGGTTACAAAATAATTTCTGCAGCACTCAAGGTTCCTAAGAGCACAGTGGCCCCCATAATCCTTAAATGGAAGAAGTATGGGATGACCAGAACTCTTCCTAGACCTGGCCGTCCAGCCAAACTGAGCAATCGTGGGAGAAGAGCCTTGTTGAGAGAGGTAAAGAAGAACCCAAAGATCACTGTGGCTGAGCTCCAGAGATGCAGTAGGGAGATAGTTGACTTTGTGGAACTTTCTCCTATCACTGCAGCTCTCCACCAGTCGGGGCTTTATGGCAGAGTGGCCCGACGGAAGCCTCCCCTCAGTGCAAGACATACGAAAGCCCGCATAGAGTTTGCCAAAAAAACACATGGAGGACTCCCAAACTATGAGAAATAAGATTCTCTGGTCTGATGAGACCAAAATTGAACTTTTTGGCGTTAATTCTAAGCGGTATGCGTGGATAAAACCAGGCACTGCTCATCACCTGCCCAATACAATCCCAACAGTGAAACATGGTGGTGGCAGCATCATGCTATGGGGTTGTTTTTCAGCTGCAGGGACAGGACGACTGGTTGCAATTGAAGGAAAGATGAATGCGGCCAAGTACATAGCTATCCTGGATAAAACCTTCACCAGAGTGCTCAGGACGTCAGACTAGGCCGAAGGTTCACCTTCCAACAAGACAATGACCCGAAGCACACAGCTAAAATAACAAAGGAGTGGCTTCGGAACAAGTCTGTGACCATTCTTGACTGGCCCAGCCAGAGCCCTGACCTAAACCCAATTGAGCATCTCTGGAGAGACCTGAAAATGTCTGTCCACCAACGTATACCATCCAACCTGACAGAACTGGAGAGGATCTGCAAGGAAGAATGGCAGAGGATCCCCAAATCCAGGTGTGAGAAACTTGTTGCATCATTCCCAAGAAGACTCATGGCTGTACTAGCTCAAAACAGTGCTTCTACTCAATACTGAGCAGAGGGTCTGAATACTTATGACCATGTGATATCAGCTTTTCTTTTTTAATACATTTGCAAAAATGTCTATATTTCTGTTTTTTATGTCAAGATGGGTTGCTGAGTGTCATGCTACCCACGCATTGCCCTATTCACCGTTTAATACAGATCCTCATTGCTCTCTGACGAAAATTTGAAAATCACAACTAATTAGTATTGCCCACACCATGAACTGTAACAGAACAAACACAATTCTATTTTAAAAGGTGCATTAAGGATTAATAGCTATTCGCTAAAGGTATGCTAGCAGCTAAAACTAACGAAATCTCTTGAAATGTGCTGACTTTGACATTATGACAAACTAATTACTCAACGACTGTCCTTACACAGTCAAACATCAATCATGTGCAACACAAGACTAAGCAAGACGGCAAATAAGCTACTTACTAGATCCGCAGAAGGTAATCAAAGTCAGGTCGGCGGGCATCGGCAGGCAAAACTACCTAACGCAGTTATATGCCTATCGACCCTGCTATGCCATTGGCACGGACGCAATTCTCCATATTAAAAGTCATTGTAGCGCCCCAATTTTCTAAAGCTGTTATTTTAAGGTTAAACTGCTTATCCTAACCCTAATCCTGAAGCATAATTGTTGCATATTGTGCCTTTAATGTATGTCTGTCAGGTGGCATTTTTACTAGCTCTTTAGCTAGCTAACATGTGTTCATATATGCTTGATTTTCGCAAGACAAATACAGTAGGACCAGCAATATCACTAGTAAACCATGCACTAACGGTTCAACATCACAGAATAAAATATACCAGCTGGGTAAGACCTTGACCTCGAGCACATTCATTTCAACACAGCATCACACTCAAAATGGAGTCAGCTTCTGAGCATGTGCAATGTAAGACCTACAGAAACCCATCTAGGACATTCTTGTAGAGAGGTGATTGTGCCATTACAGTTTTTTTTACAATTGCTAAAACACATTTCTTGAAACAGTCACCCATTTTCTCTCAACTGTAAACACAAAACCTCATCTTCAAGCACTATTTACAAAACCTCTGAATCCTCTTGCAAAATTAAACTTTTCGCCTCAAAACAGTTTTACCTGTGCTCAAAATCAAACACTGCTCTCAAATCATAAACAAAGTGATCAAAATGATATACACTTTCAAGCAGTCAGTAAACTATACACCAAAAAATAGAAAACACGCTGTTCAACACATATAGTTCTCAGGGAGAAGTACATTTTTAATCTCAAAACTAATTTCATATTTATCCGTCATTGGGCCTCATTCATAAAACGTACTTACGCACAGAATTGATCTTAGACTGTGCGTGCAATCAAATCCACGTCTAAGTACAGATTTATAAAAACCGTTTTAGACGTAGAAAAGGACATATATCTACGTCTGGTTTTAGTTCGCGTAAGTACATTTCCTTGTGTCATTACTGGAGTACTGCAGGAATTAAGAACTCTCCGAGCGCCGACACGCAGTTTCATCATCATCATCATCATCATCATCGTCACCACCATAAGGGCTAATTGTGAAAGGCCAAAGTAATGTTTTGCTCAATAAAATCAATTAAACAATTACAATAATTCACACATGCATGAAATTCACATCTGATAGGTATTCATTTTAATTCCACACGTGTAAAACATTTCGCACAATAGCCTATAAAAACCCTGATAGTTATTTGTTTTCAGAAGGAGATATGGCTGCACTGGCTTTGTTAGAAGATGTTGCCAACCGGGCATTTAGGAGAGAGCAAGTGTTTCGTGATCATGCCGACTTTCTGGCAGAGGAAGACTCGTGGCTGATAAGCAGGTACCGCTTGCCAAGAACGCCTCTGTTAGAGCTTTGTGAACGAATGGGCCCTCGTCTACAGCAACGCACCGGGCGCAACCAGGCCATACCTGTTCAGGTTCAAGTGTTGTCTGTTGTTGGGTTCCTGGCTACAGGCACCTTCCAAAGGGAAATTGGAGACCGGTCCGGTATAGCCCAGGCAACTTTCAGCAGAATTTTGCCCGATGTGCTTACCGGTCTGATCCGTCTCTGTCCGGAATACATTTCCTTCCCATACGGTGCCCAGGAACAGCGAGCTGTCAAAGAGGGTTTCCTCCGCAAAACCCGGTTCCCAGATATGATAGGCGCGATAGACTGCAATCATGTGGCCATACGGGCGCCACATGTGAACCAGTACATTTATGTGAATCGAAAAAACATTCACACCATAAATGTACAAATCATATGTGATGCCAATATGGTCATCCTGAACGCAGTCGCACGCTGGCCAGGTTCGACACACGACTCCTTTATGGTGCGTAACTGCAGCGTTGGGAACCAACTGGAGGATGGAGCAGGCAGAGACGGCTGGCTTCTAGGTAAACACTTAAAAATAAAAACAAATCATAGCCCAATTTGGTTCTTTCTTTTTACGTGCATAAGATGGCCTAACCTAATAATTTCTTCACCAACAGGTGACCGAGGGTATCCTCTGAAGCCATGGCTTCTCACCCCGTTTGCGGTCACTGAGACCGACGAGGAAGCCCACGTCAACTCTGCCCATGCCCGTGCGCTCTGTAGTGGAGCGCAGCATAGGTATGCTGAAGGGAAGGTGGCGTTGTTTGGACGCATCGGGAGGGAGACTGCTTTATGACCCCAACAAGGTTTGCAAGGTGATCCTTGCCTGTTGTGTGCTACACAACATGTGTAAGCCGTGGCATAGGGCTGCCAGAGGAAGAAATGCGAATGGACCCTGACGACGACCCTCCCATCCCCGCTGGCGAGAACGTAGGCCTACAGATCACTGCACTGAGAAGAAGGCGGGAGCTGGTTCACCGCTTATACCAACAGGTATTTAAATGTTGATAAGAATAAATGCACACATATTCGAATTTTTTTGAATGTTTTATTTCGCTAGTCTGCCCAAGGAACCGGCAATAGCGGACAGAGTGTGGTTCATGTTTTCCAGAGCCTGGCACACTTTATGGAGTTCCCCAACAACCTGACTGACAGACTGATTTAAATCCCGTTGTGTTTGCAGGACGGCCTCGGATAGCACTCTGGCATGATGGGCCGAAGATGAGGCTGGTGATGGCCGGCGAGGCCCCGATGCTGGTGCCGCAGGTGCTGCTGCCACAGATGGCTCTGCTGGTGCTGCCGCTGTTGTGGCTGCCGCAGATGGCTCTTCTGGTGCTGCCGCAGATGCGGCTTCCGGTGCCTCTCGTGCCGCAGGTGTGTCTGCCGCAGGTGCGGCTGCTGGTGCCTGTCTTGCCCCAGCTCTCCTCCGTATGGGTTGCTCGTCTGCACCAATAAATGTGTAGAATTACAACATAGTTTCATTATTCAATAAGCAAAACTCGCTTGATTTGAACTAATTGTTACATACCTTCTGAAGCACCGGGAGACAAAAGGTCTGTGTCGCCCTCCACGCACACACCTTTCACCGCTTCCTCTCCGATGATGGCGCATACTCTTTCGTCTTTCTTACTCTTTTAACCTCGGGCAGGGTCCTCTGGTTTCCCCCGACCTCATTCACGGCTTGTGTTACACCTGGCCAGGCTATGTATTTAGCTTTGGGCAGTAGACTGCCAGACAGGCTTCCAAAAAGCGTGTTTGCCTGCATCTCCACCTCCCTGAGCAATACACTAATTTCGGCCTCGCTGTAGTTTTTTTTTCTTGTCTCTTTCTTACTTGCCATTTTTTACTCACCAGTTTGTGCCTTGAGAACGTGCTCAATTGATATGCTAATTATATTAAGTAGGGACGTTTTAAAGGGCGGAGATGTGAGAACATTCAGCTGCACACAATTTCACGATCATTTGTGATTTATAAGCGCAGGAATGGCGTACACGTGTTTTTTTTTGGGCGTACGTTCGTTTCGTGTGGATCACACCTACGATAATTTCCGAACAAATCTTAGATCAAATGTAGGATGGTTTCTACGCAATGTTTTATAAATGAGGCCCATTGTCTTTTGATGAACGAAACATGTTCTCTCATAGTAGCTATACAAATGTATTGCTAGAAATTACTACTCTGCTTTGCTCTAATTTTTGTTGGTCCTTTCTCCTCCTTATACCCCTATAGTAGCTACTGTACCCTGCATCTCACTACTCACTCTTGTTTTGTTGATATGAACCTGCAACCAGTCAAAATCTATTGAGCAGTCAGGACTGTTACTGTAACAAATAGAAAGCACAATGTTGAGGATCAGACACCTTGTTTATTGTACAATACTGTATATAGCCTACAATGCACTGTACAGTATAAAAGGGGGGAAAAAATCAAAGGAGTCAACATATCATTGTTACGAATTGGAGGTGATGTGTGAACTCAATTGCACGACTCAGACAACAGCAGTAGATTAGAATAAATGGTTTTACTTTCCAGGGTCGGTACACAGTAAGGCAGTCCAGAGCAGGCAAACAAATCCAAAAGGGCAAGGCAAAAGAGAAGTCGAAATACTAGTGTTGTTACCTCCGACCCTCCTGCTTTGAAGCTTGTGTCGTAATATGAACCAGTGCAAGGCAAAGCAAATGTATCGGTGCTTAGTTCGTTTGCTGCTGATCAAGTGGTCAGTGACGTCTGAAGCTTCATTCCAGCTCACGTTCACGTGACTGCTTCAATTTGATTCAAAGGTGCGCGAAACAGGGCGTGCGCTTGTTGGTTTGTAGTGGTCGAAAGTGTTGCGAGTCAGGAGAGTTTATTCATAGCGTGTTAGTAGAATTAGCAGAGAGCAATTAAAATGGAACCTGTGGCAAAGAGAGGTCGCTCCGAGATGTGGGAGCACTTTCATTTGATTCCCCCAAACAAGGTTGGCAATAGGCAGGCTAAGCCTATACATTTTTATTAAATTTTTTTGGAGGTTGGGTAGGCTTTGGCAAAGCAGGTCCCCAGATAAAAAAACGGAGTTGTAATTGTGTTGTTATCATCAAACATGTTGTCAATGTTAATATCATGGACCAAATAGTGACAAACCGACCTTGATAGTCAACATTTCTGTCCGTGTTATAGATGAAGTTCCTTACTTAGGCTAGCCACCCATGGAATAATGGAGTTCTTTGCATATGTCTAATAATCAAATGTTGGCCCAGGTGTTTGGTTCTCTTCATTGTACTTTAGAATAAACGAGTGTCATCAAAATATTAAAGCTGTGTGCCATGCGTAATTGTCAGGAATGTGCGCGTTTGATAGATCATAATGACGACTTGCTGTATCATAGCCTATTGATTAGTGAAGTTGTTGGCAAACTATACATGTGTATTTATTGTATTTGTGAGAAATGACCTTTTGTAAATTCTGTTTTCAGGTCCAATGTTTGGTTTGCGATCAGCAATTGGCCTATAATAACAACACCTCATCCATGCTGAGGCACTTCCGTGCTAAGCATGAGGCTGGTAAAGCTGAAGCAAGCAGCCATGGTGGGAACCATTCCTCTAATTTAGTAATTCCTTTCTACATATACTATTAATGTTAATACATGTTTAAATACATGAATTACATGCCAGCATTTACTCATTACAAAGTACTTGCAGTGGTACTATATTATGTATCCATGACCTGTTGTTGTATTGTAGGTGATAGAAAGGCCAAGATCGATGAGGCACTGGTGAACATGATTGTCCAGGATTCACAGCCTTTCAAGGTATAAGGATATTTACTTGCCACATACAGTACATATAGATATTTGTGTAAAAACACATACTAAAATATATTTTACTGTTTAGGTTGTGGATGATAAAGGCTTTAGGGCCTATGCCCTTCCATCAAGGCAGACCTTGAAGTCCATGGTGGAAGCCAGATACCATGGGGAGAAGCAGAAGGCCAAAGAGAAGGTCCAGAAGGCCACTGCTGTGGCTTTGACCTCGGATATGTGTACATCCATCCACATGGATTCATACCTGGCCTTCACCTGCCATTTTGTCGATGAGGAGGACAAGTTGGCTACTGTTTTGCTGGCAGTTGCCAAGTTTGGGGAGCGCCACACTGCTTCGAATATTGCGGGCATGAAAACATCCATATTGGAAGAATGGGTAATCCCCAAATCTAAGGTCATGTGCCTTACCACTGATGGTGCTTCCAACATGAGTCTCTGTAGTAGCATTATGGAGATAAGGCACAGCCACTGCATCGCTCATGCCTTAAATCTTGTTGTAAAGAAGGCAATAAAACCAACACCAGGACTGGAAGAGGTGCGCACTAAGGCGAGGGATATTGCCACCTACTTCAGGACCAGCACCGTAGCTCGAGAGCACCTTCTCTCTCTGCAAAAGCAAATGGGTGCTCCATTAACGAAACTGATACAAGAGGTGGACACCCGATGGAACAGCACCTTGGACATGCTGCGAAGACTTTATGAGCAGAGAGAGCCAGTGGGTGCAGCCTTGGCCTCTCTCCCAACTGATGTGGCACCATTGACCTCTTACACAAGCATTGGTCAGTGCATCATCCTATTGGGCCCGCTCAAAGAAGCAACAATTGAGCTTTCTGCAGGAAAAGTTGTGTCAGGTTCTAAAATAATTCCTATGTTGAAGATGCTGCGCCACACCATTGCAGCCAAAGAACAGCAGCTAACGGATGCAATGGCCAAGGATTTGACAAAACATTCGCTTAAGTTAATGAGTGAGAAGATGGGACACTATGAAGCTGCAGGACAGCACGCTCTGGCAACTCTCCTGGATCCTCGTTTTAAAATGATGGGATTTTGCAACACAACAAATCAGCAAAATGCAATAAAAAAACTTACTGCAGAAACGGCCACTGTCATAAGGCAAAGGACAGCTGATCCTGCACCCTCACCTGATCATCCTACACCATCAACGTCTGATGATCCAACTGCAGCTTCTGATTCCTCAGGTATGGACCTAGGGTCAATATTGATATTGTTTATATGTATATAAACATGTGTTTTATGTGTATGCATTCTTATACCATTTCAGGCCTGTGGGGACTATTAGATGCCCAGGTTTTCGAGAAGAGAAAGGTAAAAAGTGCCTCGGCTAATGCCTCAGTGGAGACTAACAGGTATCTGGCTGAGCCCAACATTCCACGCAGTGAAAACCCACTGCAGTATTGGGTTAAGCACAAACACGTGTACCCCCATCTTTTTGTGTTGGCGCGGAATCTGTTGTGCATCCCAGCCTCGTCTGTGCCATGTGAGCGTGTCTTTTCCAAGGCTGGGGAAATTGTATCTAAAAAAAGAAACAGACTAAACCCCAGTACTGTGGAGAAAATAGTTTTTCTAAATAAAAAACAGTTTTGATGTTCACAAGCACCTCAATTTCCTTGCCATTCTTTGCCAAACGTGTCCACAAGCACCATCCCTGCCCCACTGACCTCTCCTCTGTAAAACACTTCCCACATTCAAGAAACAGTTAACATAAGTCACTATGACTGCCATAAACTGCACAGGCATTATTAGGTATTTTAAATTATATTGCTTACATATCACTCCTCATCTCTGTTATTTCTTCTTCTGCTAGTGTGAACACATACATACATGCACAAAGGTTCAGAAAGACACAGAGTGTTTGTTCCACTTCTTCCCAATGTACAGAGAATTGAAATACACAAACATGGACACAATTCAAACAGGAAAAACAATAGTTTTATTCATATAGGAATCCACATATTTATTAGATGATTTATTTCACAATCATGTTCAACCCACAGAGACTGGGCCGAAATATAAGCGGTTCGAAATATAATGCACGTTTTCACCAGCAGAGGTCATCATAGAGTTTGAGATGCATTGAATGAATGAACCTTTTTCCAATACAATTGACCCTTCCGCGACCACTCCCCAAAACGGTAACTGATCAATCATAGCATAGCAACGGTGACTAAGCTCGGGACCTCAGTCGAGCGAGCCATTTTGATGAATGGAAGTCAATGAGAGAGACGTCTGCTCGAGAAGAGAAAATGAAACGTTGTGCTTATGGAGTGTGTAATTCTGACAGTCGATATCCAAAAAGGCTGGAGGGAGGGGTAACATTTTATCCCTTCCCGAAACCCAAGACCCAGAGAGAGAAATGCCTGCTGTGGATCAAACAATGTAGACGACCCCCCCCCCCCCCCCCATCAGCTGAATGTCAGCAACGTTTAAACAGAAGCACCTACTTTGTTCCAAGAAGCTATGACGCTAAAATCTGCCCACTGCATCGAAAAAGTGAGAAAACCCTTGCTTAAAATACGATTCAGTTTGACCACCTTACATGTTTGCGTAGCGGCGACTGTGTAGATAATAGAACAAATAAACATAGCTGGAATGAACCTGTTAGCCTTAGCATTTGTCTGTCTACAAACACGGCATGTAATGTCGTGGTTGTAGCCTATATAAGCATATTGCAGACCCTTTTGCCTGCTTCGATCTGAGATCTTGCTGATTTTCCAAAAAATGCTTATGATTTATTTGGGTAGAGCTGAAATTGCAACGGTTGAAAACATGTTGCCACCCCATTCATACCAATGCTGAGAACCTGGGACACGTGAATGCTTGACTGATAAACCAAACGTTGCTAAGGGGGGCGGAGTTTGCGGAAGGGTCAATTGGCTGGAAAGCGTCACTGGTTCAGAAAGCTTCACTTTGCCATCACTACAAAATTACCACATTAGCTGGCCAGTGAGAGCTTGTAAGGCTTACGCCTTATTAAACACAAACACTCTCGCAAACAGAAAAAGGCATGTTAAAAGGACCATTGTAAATAGTCCCTGAGAGCTCCAAAGACTTACGTCTTGTTAACCTGGAACTCTCCTGAACAAAGGAAAAGGGGAGTTAAAGTAGCCTAGACACAAACCTTAATTGGCTCTAACCAATCAAAACAGCAGGTGTGTCATCGGCACAGGCACCAACACCTGTGGCTCACAGCAGCCATACCTTAGCAATCAATGTCCCAATCAGCTGGGAAACACAGGCTACACATGGTGGCAATTAGGCTCAATGACGGTATAGCCGACACATATTAAAGCAGCCAAAATACAACAATCTCATTAAACATAAATCGGGTTATCCCGGGAGTTTCAAAATTCAGGCATATCGCGCCCTCTTCAAAACACAAACTTAGAGACACTAAACACCGGTAGACAAACGGTATGAAATATGACAATATGATGTATGATTGTTAAACCAAATAAACTGAACATTTCAGAGACAAGACATTGTATGTTTGCTGACTTTAACTGAACAAAGACATGAACATCAAACATGTAACACACACCCAAAACACCTGCACCCAGTCCACAAAAGCAGCAGCCTACAGGCTGCAGTGGCGGGTCACACAGGTGCCCCGTCACAGTCACATGCTGCATGACATTTTAACCCTGGAAACTAACATTACTGTGTATGTAAATGTTACTTTGTTGGAGGGTATGATCTCAACAGGCCTGAGCTGACCTGTGGGGGATGCCAGGCAAGTTGGACTGCAGGACTTGATGACCTGGGGCCGTATTCACAAAGCCTTTTATCTTAACACTAGGAGTGCTCCTAACTCGCGCCAAAACATTTTACGTAGGAGTAATTTCTTAAAAGTGATTCACAACTCCTCTGAGACCTACTCATACTAAGGATAATACCAACTCCTAAGCTTAAGATAAAAACTCCGTTGCTATGGATGACGTCAATTCTCATGCACAAGTTTAGAAGCAGTGCGCACGGTGATTGGTTGCTGACAGGCGCTCTCATTCAAAACTCAGTCCTAACATCCCCCTAACGATCCCACTAAATCAACAGAAAATAAGAGAATAACCTAGGCTTCAAATGAAGTCATATTAAATAGTAATGGACAGTGCACTGACAAGTTTGTGCATCCAACGAGAATGACGCTTTGCACGTTAAGAGAAAGAGAAATTGCCGAAAAAAACACGGAAATCGCATGAAATCAATGAAGTAATAATTAAAGCACCCTGCAAACTATTAGGTAATCAGCATATTTCCAGCCCTTAAACACTTCAAATATCAGTCCATACGGCTCTTTAAGTCCTCCTGTCATAATGGACGAAACGAGACGTAAGAGAAAGCCGAACTGGTCCCAGGACCAACTGCTCCTGTTGGCCCAGTGTGTGCTGGAGAGGAGGGGGATTATAAAAGCTAAATTTGGCTGTGGGGTGACCACAAAAAAGAAGCGTGAGGCATGGGAAGACATATGTGTAAACATAAATGCTTCATTCCCTGCCGTGTGTCGCTCGGTCGATGACTGCGAGAAGCGGTGGTATGCGCTCCAGTCCCAATGTATAGGATGGAGATTGCGGACTTTAAAAGAGCCGTCGCGGCTACAGGTAAGTCTTTTTTAAAGATGTATTGCATTCTTTTGTGAACCGTATTTGCATGACTTCATTTAGGGACAAATAAGACAATTAACAGAGGCTACAATGATAGGCTGTATGACGTTGTTGATTAACTGAACCCTTTTAACTGCACCCAAACCTCTGTCCCCAGTGGCATCTGTGGTCTACAGTGTAATCGGGTCGGACACCAGCATAACTGGCCTCGAGGGAGCAGTTGATCCTGCAGTCCAACTATTAATGGAGATTGAGGGGTAGGCTGTGCAATAATTGCAATAGGCTGCATGAAAAAGGTTTTTGTGTAATCTTTAATTAACAAATGAAAAACAAAATTCCCAAAAATGTTGGAAAATCTTCTCCAATCTCTCTCAGGGGAGAACAATCAAGTCAACGTCCTCTCCCAGCTGCTCTTCCTCTTCTAGCTCTTCCTCTCCCAGCTGCTCTTCCTCTCCCAGCTACACCTCTTCTTTCAGCTGCTCCTCTTCCTGCACCCCCTGCCTCCCCGCCTGGTGCCAGTACATCTCTAATTGAGAAGAGGACACAAAGGGAAATGGGCATCTTAAAATGGCAAAAGAGAGTCCTAAAGCAACAACACAAGCTCTTAAAACTCAAAGTTGAATTTTACAGGCTTAACATTCAGAGGCTGAAAGAGGATAGCAAATAAAAATATTCATTTTGTGTTGATTGGCTTGTGCAAGATGTATACCTAAAATGCGTATTCACAAAATGATCCCTAAATGCCAGTCCACTGTGTTCTCCGACAAATTCACCATCATCATCTTCGCCATCATCATCGTGGTCATTGTCATCTGCCTCCTCCTCATCCTCTGGCAGCGGGATGTTTCTGCGTCTGCAAAGGTTGTGCAGAATTGCGCACGAAGTGATCACGGCACTGGCCCTGTCTGGGCTAAGCCCCATTTCCCCGTGCAGGACATGAAAGCGGCGTTTCAGCTGCCCGATTCCTCTTTCCACAACATTGCGTGTATTCTTGTGCGCTCTACAATTCATGGAAATAAACGGTACACAATAATTAACAGAATTAACAAAGAAAAGGCGACAAAGAGCAAATACGACTTTGTTCCAAGTTTGTCCACATGAGCGTATTTCAATTGTGTCACCAAAATAGGCCTCATGCGTATACTTACATGTTGTAGTTCAACTGTGCTCCCGGTTGTGGATTGAGGAAGGGTGTCAAAAGCCATGTCTTGCATGGATAGCCACTGTCACCCAACAAGTGGCATCCAGCAGGTACATGGTGCCGCTCAAAAAGCTGCCGCAGACCGCTCTCCATTAAAATGCGCGAATCGTGAGTAGATCCAGGCCACTTCGCAACAATATCCATGATTATGAAATTTGGATCAAACACTATCTGTGTATTAATTGAGTGTACCTTTTTGCGGTTGACAAAGACGTCCTCATCTCTGGATGGAGCAATTATTTTAATGTGTGTTCCATCGATGGCACCCACGACACCGGGCATTCCTGCAATCGCCATGAAATTGACCTTGATCCTTTCAAGTAGGCGATTGTCCAAAGGGAACCGGATAAACTGTTGTACAATATGTGGTCTACAGAATGCGGTGATTGTTTGATGAATGAATCGGCCTACTGATGATTGCGATATTCTGAAGTCGTCTGCGTTGCAAAGTTGCATTTTCCCCGTAGCCAAAAATCTTAATGTTATCAAACATTTAACTTCCGGACTGATTGGGTTGTTTCGGTTAGTTGGAGACGTGATTGCATCCCGCACTAATTCTAATAAAATGTTGATGCCTTCACGGTTTAAGCGAAATCTTCTCAACAATTCAGAGTCGTTCATTGTCTCCTACACGTTGCGTCTGGCTTCAGCCATTTTAAGACTTATTGTGAATAGGTCTTAGTGATTTAGGAGTCCTCATGAGGAGTTTTAAGCTGTCCTAGACTTAGGTGCTACTTTTAGGGATAAAATATTTTGTGAATTGCTCTTAGTAAAAAAAAATTAGGAGTCCTACATTTAAGACTGACACGCCCATTATTTTTAGGAGTTTCTCCTAAATTCGCCACTTATGAGCTACTTTTAGCCCTAAGATTCTTTGTGAATACGGCCCCTGATAAATAGTGGATACTGGCCTGCCACCCTTCATTTTTCAAACATTTATGAGACAGACCTGTTTCATACATTTGAGGACATGAAGATGGCATCGCCAGGGATGTCCTTTCAGGCATATTTAAGAATGCTTGAGAAGCGGACAGTTCGCTTTGGCCGCGTAAGTGTTTCTTTCTTCCTTCGGCAAGATCATAAATATGCTTGTGTTTTGACATGGAACGATTTTTGTTTAAAAATTAGTTTTGTGCTTTTTCCTTTTAACATAGACTGGTAAGATCTCATCAGATAGCTTCCAAAAAAGCTTTTTTGAATGGGCTGCTGTACAGTTTGAGGTCGACTCCACCTGCAAGGAGGAGAAATTCGTCTGTCCTGCCTGTACCCCAGCAATGCTTGCTGTTTCGAAAACCGCAAGCATTACCGCTTCAATAGTATGGAGGATTATCGGGGCCAAAACTAAATAAATAAATAAATAAATAAATGAATGGTTAAATACTTGGATAAATACATAATTAGATTTATGTATACCTACATTTATTTATTTATACTTACATATATTTATTTATACTTACATTTTGTCATACATTTTGTCATACATTTTGTCAAACATTTTGTCATACTTACATTTTGTCATACATTTTGTCATACTTATTGTCATACTTATTGTCCACGGTGTATGGAGGATTATCGGGGCCAAAACTAAATAAATAAATAAATGAATGGTTAAATACTTGGATAAATACATAATTAGATTTATTTATACCTACATTTATTTATTTATACTTACATATATTTATTTATACTTACATATATTTATTTATACTTACATTTTGTCATACATTTTGTCATACATTTTGTCAAACATTTTGTCATACTTACATTTTGTCATACATTTTGTCATACATTTTGTCATACTTATTGTCATACTTATTGTCCACGGTGTAACTTGCTTGCAGCAAAATAAATCCGTCATCCCCCGTCACCAAGTCAGGGGGCGGGTTAAAGCCTCTGATTGGTGAATGAACAGTATTACACACCAGGCAGGCTCAACCAGTCGATCAGGCTCGAGGGATACTGAATTTTGGCGTTTATGGATGCCAAGCGCCAGATTTAGTTTAATGAAAGTTATTGAGCATTATTTAAATAAATCAAGATACCAGAATGTCCCAGAAGACATACCCTCAGCTGCTGCGTGAGGCTGCATCCTTAATTTAAGAGGCCCTCAACTCGTCTACTACTAGTAGTATTTCTAGTAGTGTTATGAAATGTTGGGTTTAATGTGGCCTACTGGGTGCACTGGCCGTAGTAGTCGTAGCCAGGTCGTAGCGCTGTCGTTACCCCATCACGTCTATCTCTTCCATAGTTTGCATCAGGCTGCTATTAGAATGTTACGCTGTAGCATGGTTCTTATGTCCTCAGTTTTTGAATCACCAGTGATGAAGAAAGTGTTTTATCCGTCTCTTCATAAACGGATGACTAAGAGTAAGACCACATTTACACATAGCCGGGTAATTACAGAATAGAGAATATTTCTGCCCTTCCGTTCAAAAATAACTTCGTACACACAAGGTCTTTTTCCAAAAAACGTTCTGTTTACATGAACCCGCATATACGCCCCCAAACGCCATCATAACTATGCTAAACCTGTAGGTTTGCATAAGTAGGCTGCTAATCCATTAAATTGGCTATGAGTCCTAGATATGTGGATCCTTTACGTTTATTTGGCTACAACAGGTAGACAAGATGGAATGTAAAACTCGTAGTCCACTGGTGGAAGTGCAGGGGATAGGCTACCATTGTTAAAGCCAATAGTCACACACTGGGGAAGGGTTGAGAGATTCAGTTATAGGGTTGAAAGAATGCAATCCTGCGTTTGCATTAACGTATAAATGAGCACTACGTTAACAGCATCCATGATCAGTAAACAGTAAATATAGGACACTCACATCACGAATGCATTTTAGGCGCATATGTGACGCAAACTCCGTTTGACCCAGTGCACACTCAAAAACTGAGTTTTCCTGAAATCTCCACTTTGGCCGGAGTTTTTAGAAATGATCGTTTCCCGTGATAAAACCTCCGTTTTTTCTCGTAAATGAAAGGCCAAACCGCATGAAAATATATACGTTTTCCCACCGTATAAACGGGGTCTACGTTCAGTTGAGTTCTGGATTTTAATACGTTTATCAATCTGTAGATTGGGAGAGAAACCCAGACCTCTGACAATAAAAAACAACACAACACCAGGCTTAGGTCTCAATCATGTCTCTGAAGGCCGGAGGACCATGTTTTATAGGGCACAATAATGTAAACATAGAGACAGTCAAGCAGTAATGACGTTACAACCATAGACATGTATAGGTCTATACATGTCTATGGTTACAACAGTCTCAGAGAAAGAGTCTCACAGCTCCCCAACAAATGACAACTCTCAGACTAGAGAGTTAATAGTTGGAGCTCTCCTTTTAGTCATGACAAGGGACGTTTACCCATTACTTTCTCCAGATCCCGAACATCTATACCCCTGACACAGACACAGTCTACTCTTATTAATACCTGATACCACTCTGCTGCATTTGTCCCTTGATAGTGCGCTTGGACACTCGAAAAAGGTTCGCAATATCTTGTATTTTCAGGCCAGAGAGTGCGAAGCGTTCAATTGTGCCAGCCGAAGATCAAACAGAGTACGACCACATCCAGGATGTATGGCCTGTGTAGGCTATCACTCAGCCTCATCTGCTACCATCTCGCTGAGGATCGTGAACACATTTTCATCTATGTCTGTGTCAGTCAGGGCCGATACCGTTGATATAATCTCAGCGAAGCCCTCAATATGATTTTAAAAACAATGTGAATTGCAGTTGCCTCCATCTCCTCAGCTACAGCCAACATTTCGACTACTGTAGCATGCAATATTCCATGTATTGAATCCACACCGGGTGCTGCCATCTTGAATTAGTCAAAAGCAGTCAATTCAAGTTGAACCACCAATCAGAGGCTTTAACCCGCCCCCTGACTTGGTGACGGGGGATGACGGATTTATTTTGCTGCAAGCAAGTTACACCGTGGACAATAAGTATGACAATAAGTATGACAAAATGTATGACAAAATGTAAGTATGACAAAATGTAAGTATGACAAAATGTATGACAAAATGTAAGTATAAATAAATATATGTAAGTATAAATAAATATATGTAAGTATAAATAAATAAATGTAGGTATAAATAAATCTAATTATGTATTTATCCAAGTATTTAACCATTCATTTATTTATTTATTTAGTTAATTTTTTTATTTAGTTTTGGCCCCGATAATCCTCCATACAAAAGTACAGCAAGGTATACAACAATGTACACACGCACACTGTTTAAATAGCAAAATAGATAGTCATGTTTTGTACAACAAGTAACCTTTGACTGTATGGCATGAGCCATCTTTGAAGGTGTCTTCATTGCAAAAGATGAAGATGTGGCTAAATTTGTGGATCACATCCACAGCAAATCTAAACATGTAATAGCAAACATGCATTTCTATCTGATTATTACAACAACATTATAATTTGTAGTCTCTCAGTACTCCCATGCATTGTGGTATATATCTGTCTACCAATATGTTCCTTGTCTACTATAGATGTACAATTGTTCCCTGTAATTGCTATTGATGAGATTATTTGTCAATTATGCAATGTAGGGCAGTGGACGGAGCAGGTGTGGTGGGGAGTGGTCGGCTGCCAGAGAGACCTCTTAAAGATCGAGCAGCAAGGTGGATGAGGGGGGACTGGAGCTGGCAGTGTGCAGGCACGGGATCTTGCTGGCTGCCCTTAATATGTTTAGGGGGGAAATAATTGCCTACCCGATGTTTTTACAGCAGCAGCTGGCATCCAGACAGGACATCACATTTTTCTGTATGGATGTTGTGTGCAAATATTGGCCATATTTGCAAAGAGTTAACACCAGCTGTCCTGAGCTCCAGCCCCTTCAGAATATGAAGCCCTTCCTGTCGGTGTTACATGCCAAAGCACATGACTTCAAATGTGTAGTTGGTATAATACAGTACATGTATTGTAAGCAATATTACTCATAGGGGTTGCCCCTAATTTACACAATGCTTTACCCTCGACCAGGGAAAAGCCTACTAGATTTTGTGACCGTTTGAATTTTGATTAGGCTTTAATTTAATACAAATTGTTGACTGTTGGGCATTGCTTCAATTGTATTTGCCGTACTAAATATCCTTGATGCTTATGTTTGTGTCCCTCTGTCCAGGTAAAATGGAGTGGCTCAAATCAAGAAGGTGCTGGTAAAACACTGGGGGAGGAAGTAGAGCAGTGTAATGCTTTCCTCTCCAGGATAGCGGTCACCACAAAGCATATGTCAAAAGCAGGTGCGATATAATTTTACCTCTGAATATAGAATAAAAGACGTTCATATTATCATAAGTGAAATTTTACAGAACATATCTTTGTGTACTTGCAGGACGCAATGACATGCTGACACTTCTGGCCAGAAGATGGAACCAGCAGAAAGGTCAAAATACTGGCTACTGCACTTTCCCAGAGATACCATAAGGTAAGCAGGAACAATATTATTTTCCAGCAGTTGCCCAGTGTAGCTAAATGAAATGCACGTAGGCTTGCCACACATGATAGTTATATATGCATGACTTGAGTTGCTTTCATGCACTGTACATGTTGAAATGACCTTTAGGTTATGGTAATTATTTTGCTTGTCATTTTACACTTCTAAAGCTCTAAATATCCAGATGGTGGACCTGGAAAACCTGAAAGCCCAGCATCAACTGGATGAACCAACTGTGGAAAAATTTGTGCAAGAAGTTAAAGAATGGGCAGATGGTAAGAAAGTGAAACCGTATCTGACATAGAGAAACATTGGTAACACTTTATTTGAAGGGGTCTACATAAGGGTGACATGACACTGTCATAAGAATGACATGACACATGTCATACACATTAATGACACGTTATTTTTGTTCATGACTGTTGTCATAATGTGTCATTCGGTGTTTGTACACACAGCTAACCCTAACCCTAACCCTACAAACACCGAATGACACATTATGACAACAGTCATGAACCAGTCATGAACAAAAATAACGTGTCATTAATGTGTATGACATGTGTCATGTCATTCTTATGACAGTGTCATGTCACCCTTATGTAGACCCCTTCAAATAAAGTGTAACCGAAACATTTGTGTCATATGTGAAGTTGACACTAACTGCAATCACTTTTGTCAGGAAAAACTGACCGTCAAGGCACACCACAAGCTTCGTGCAAGAAGATTGAGGCCCTCACAACCAGCGTCAAGACAAGAGCTCAACTCCTGTACCGAAAAAAATGGTATGTTAACATTTTAGGCCTCAGATCACAGTCTGAAATGTCTCCATACTCACTTTACAATAACAATGTTTATACAGTTCGGTTATGTAGTGTTTCATGTATGGGATCCCCCCCTAAAAAAGTGAATTCTCCAATATCAGAATTAATTGAGTTGCTTTCAGTTATTATGAGTAATTCTGTTATGATCTATCTGTCTGGCAAATGTATTGTCATTCTTTTGTGACAGCTTGACTTAAACAAGGTCATAGACTTTGTATTTTAATGTTTTAATGTGAATTTATTCTGTGGCTTTCAGACAGCAACAAAGGTCGAAACAGGATTCGCCGAAAAATAAGGCAGCAGAAGACTACTTTGAAGGCCATGGTAGCGGAGTATAACAGTCTTGTTCCACCGCAGCAAGCGCTGTGCATCGAAAGCATCCTCGACTCAGTACATCCCTGGCCTTGGCAAATTGTGCGCGTCGAAAAATTACGCCTTGAGAACTTGACAGCTTCGGTATAATAGAAATCAATAAAACGGCAGATATTGCGTCGCTTTTTTACCCTATGGGCCACTGACCATAGACATATATAGGTATATATATGTCTATATAGGTCTATATATGATTAGGCCACTGACGCCTAGAAACTGGAAATTGCATATTTATTTTCCTAATTCACCGGACGTGGGTAAATGTGTTGTTGATCACTTCACAGCTAAGCTAACCCTTGTGTTATGTCCATTACTCATTCAGACGAGACGTGTTCCAAACTTATCGTAGTTTTATTAAACACAGTGCTTCTGCTGATAACTGTCCCTAACGTCTGCACACTTAGTGTGTTTGTTACGTGGGGAGCCGTATTGTGCCCGTCTGTGCGCTTGTTTTCTGTCCCCCTCTACAGGTGACCTGGTGTCCGATTGGGACGCATTTGTGGGCGGGCCTTCGCCTATAAACAGGGTGTCTACAGGTATAAACAAATTAAATGTAAGACTTTTTAAGACATTTTAATACCACTTCTAAATGAAATTTAAGACCAAACTTACGATGGAAAAACAAATCAAAAGTTGAAAAATACAGTAATCTTTCCAAGTAAACACAATGATGAAAATTGATTTACGACTTTTTAAGACTTTTTAATGACCCCTGTATAAAAGACGCCCCTTGCGCGTTTCATGGCTGGCTCTCGCCCGTTCATCCAGCCCCACCCCCGTTACGCTTCCGTATTCTTTGGGCCTGCTGCACGGCGCTCCGCTGGTGCACTGCTTTATCGTTGTTATCATCGCTATCAGAGTTTCGTTTGGACGCAGTTTAATCCAGAGTTAACCTTTTGCTTTATGTGCGTTGGTGGTGGGTTTTTGGGCACGCTTTAAGAACAGTTCGAGCTTAGAGTAGGAGGAAGTTGTCCCGGAAGACTCACCACAATTCTATGTCCTTTTGTTTAACGCGAGCAGCTTAGATATCCTTTTTGTTTCCAGCAGACAGTGTGAGTGTTTGCTTTCTCTTTTGTTACTAATTATTTTCATCACCACCTTCTCCTTCCGTTAACTCTTGGTTTGTTAATAAACATATTTACTTTCACCGTCACCAGTTCTCTTTGGCTTCTTTATGTTATGTTACCATTTCGTTATGGATGGTTTTGTAACAATGTTCTACATCTAATGCGCTTGCTTAACTCTATTGAGCATGCTGGGAACTGGAGAACTAAATGTTATTAACACATATCACCACAACCTTTCACTTCGAAAAATGACGCTAGAGAACTTGACAGCTTCGGTTTTAAAGGAATCAATGAAACACCCTTGCAAGTCGAAAATCAACGCTAGAAGGCAGATATTGCGTCGGTTTTTGATGCTTTTCTGACTGACCAAGCTTCAAATTCTGACGAGTTGGGAATGAGAACGTGTTGGTGTGGGGAATATAAAGGGCAATGACAGGTGTGGGTGATTACTAATCAGCTGAGTGCAAACCGGGTGCAGGTGATCGCTGAGGCTGATGATGCTGAATGATGAAACCTAACGATGAAACCTAACGTGACTGTGAATGTGGTGGAAACGCTTACGGTGTGACATCAGCCACATATAAAACAAAATGGCTAATAGATAATTTAAAAGGTCACCTGGTTATGTGTCCAATAGATAAGATTGAAAGTTTGGCCAGGTAATACGGTGATATTTTCTTAGTCAGTAGAATATCTTTACGTATGTCACAGATTCCAGAGCAATAGGGTCACTCACGCACACACCTTTTCTGTCTGTCCTATGGCTGCACTCCGTTTGGAATCACCTGCTTTGTTTTTAAACCGAGACGCAGAAACTGCAAGGGAGGACAAATTAATTGTTACCTGAGATACAGAATTTGGGGTTTTCATTAGCTGTCGGCTATAATCATCAAATTTAAAAGAAATAATCACTTGAAATATATAGGTCTGTGTGTAATGAACCTATATAAAAAAATGAGTTTCACTTTTTGAATAGAATTACTGAAATAAATCAACTTTTTGATGATATTCTAATTTATTGAGATGCACCTGTAATAGATTAGACCCTACTCATCAACCCCCGGTTAAAGAATTCCGTCGGGATAAGGAAAACCGTTAAATGAACATTTTCTTGTAGGGGTGAGATCGAACTGTTTTCATCACTTTATTTTTTGCTGGTTGCCGTTTCGAAAGGAAGCATTTTCTCGCTGCCTTGTGGATTCATTTTTGTGTGGATATACTTTTTTGTTTGGACTTCTAGATTGCATCGGAGTTGTAGGGATTTTTCCCTGTGTTTTTCAATGTAGGACAAGAGCGCAAAACTGCGCGTTTTTTGTTGTTTGAACGAAGATACAGACTCCCTGGCCTAGGGGCTCTTTATTTTTCTCACTTTCTCCTTTTCACTGTCAGGATAAGCACTTGTATATATGATTCACGTTATTTTCTGTCGTGCATGTTTTAATGAACCTTGATTTAAATTTGTTGACAATCTATGAGCAAGTAGCCCAGTTCTTGTACAAAGGGTGCAGGTGTAAAAGATTAAACCTAATGAGAGTGCAAGTGGTGCGGGTGATTGAATCAGCTGAGTGCAAACGAGGTGCAGGTGATCGCTGAGGCAAGGGTGACTGATGGGACCTAATGTTACTGTGAAAGTGCAGTTTGGGAGTGAGTGAGCTGAAGGGGGCGTGGCCGGAGCAGAGCTCCACAGGAACCTGACATCAACACATAGTTCTCAGGGAGAAGTACATTTTTAATCTCAAAACAATTTAACATCTGTGCGTTAAAAAGCAATAAAAAAACCTTGTTTAAAAAAAAATAAAAATCATATTTATCCGTCATTGTCTTTTGATGAACGAAACATGTTCTCTCATAGTAGCTATACAAATGTATTACTAGAAATTACTACTCTGCTTTGCTCTAATTTTTGTTGGTTCTTTCTCCTTATACCCCTATAGTACTGTACCCTGCATCTCACTACTCACTCTTGTTCTTTCTTGATATGAACCTGCAACCAGTCAAAATCTATTGAGCAGTCAGTACTGTTACTGTAACAAATAGAAATTACAATGTTGAGGATTAGACACCTTGTTTATTGTACATTACTGTATACAGCCTACAATGCACTGTACAGTATAAAAGGGGGGAAAAAAATCAAAGGAGTCAACATATCAATGTGCTTCGTCTTGTCTTTGGGCTGGGTCCAGCCAGAGCACTTAATCGACATCACAAGCAATGTTTTCTCGGCTGAGGCAACTGGGGAAGAAGCCTCTTGTGTGCCGTATCGAACCCTGACATGATTCCTCACCTATATCACCACAGGCTTATTCCATGGCTTGCAGCAGATTTACTCTGGTGTAGGGTTGTCTATCGTAGACTTTCCATCTCCATGAGGAGAAAAACTCCTCAATGGCATTTAGGACAGGCGAGTATGGAGGGAGGAACAATTGCATAAACTGACCATTGAGGTTGAACCATTCCCTTACCAGAGCAGCTCGGTGGAAACTGACTGTGTCCAACACTATCACATAGGTGGGAATTGGATTCTCATTTAGTAGCTCTTGAACTCGCTGCTCAAATAAAATATCTCTTAGCTTTCCAAGAAATGTTAAGAGATGCTGGGTGTTATATGGCCTGAGTGTAACATGCTGATGTAGAACACCATGGTTGCTGATAGCAGCACAGATTGTGGCATTGCCACCTCGTTGACCAGGGACTTCCAACAATGGCCCGCTGTCCAATCACGTTTCGGCCTCTCCTTCTCCTCTTTGTTAGATTGAAGCCTGCTTCATCCACAAAGATTCTCATGGGGTCTGTCCAAGGATTCCAAGTCAAATATTGTCTGTGTAGGAATACAATATAATGTATGTAGAATTATGTAAGTCGTACAGAGACAGTGCTATATTGTAGAGTTTAATTAGGCCTTCTGTATGCACTTCTAATTCATATACATTGTATGTACTGAAGAGTAATGTCATTCACATAGAATGTGGCAGAACTGTAGACAATCTGGATTACAGTAAATGTGTCTGAATGTACACTTACTTGCACATACTGAGCTTGCAGTTATTTCAGCCTTGGTGAGTTGCGCTCAAAAGGTACTCGGTACACCTGTTTCATTTGCTTGCCGTTGCGATGGAGGACACAGTGAATTGTGGAAACGCTCACACTGCCGATTCCTTGGAAGTGTGTGTTGTCTTGTATGACTCTTTCCTGGATTTCTCTGAGTCGTATTCAATTATCTTGACGCACCATGCCCACTATAGTGCTCTCTTGCTCCGGAGTGAATATAGCTGTCCTTCCACCTGCATGTGGCAGCCTCGCAGTTCTAAAAAAAAAAGTAGATGTGCAGTTACAAAAATATTCATGCAGTACAATACATACAGTGATGAACTTTACAAATGTCTATTGAAACAGCTAGAATAGTGAAGTACATCTGCAAATACAAAAATACAGTAGTATACTGTACCTGTTCTCTTCTCTGAATGTCCTTACTATGGTGGACACAGAAAATTGGCTCAGATTAGGGTGCACTCTAAGTCCTGCTTCCCTCATTGTCAGTCCATGGACTACAACATGGTCTATGACTGTTGCTCTAATTTCGTCCGATATTGCCACTCTTTGTCCCTCCTCTTCCTCGCCCACCTCGCATATGCACTCGTCCTCTCACATTGATTCTTCTTTCCATTTCAATACTTTCTCCTTCCTACCTTCATCAACCTGTTTGCTCTCTAAACTGGGTTATATTGGTTGTGTCACATCATTTGACACAAGTGAAATACATTTTGAGTGGTTGTGTTTAATCAATGACATGTGTTCTCTATTTGTATTTGATTGTTGCCACTTGTGTTTACCAGTATGGATGACATGTGCATTGGAGTGCAGAATGTGTTTGAGACTTGAGAATGTGTTTAGAGTTTTGATAAAAAGTCTAAGTGAGATCAGCAAATTGTGTTTTAACCGTGTGAAATAGTTCAAGGTATTGACAGACAACAGACTGCACAATTAGCTTCATGAGTTCAGGCAACTGAGAACTTTGTTCAGCCAATGGGTTTTAGCAATTGTAAAAAACTGTAACCCAACAGTGTTCTGTTGAATTAACTTTCTAACTGGCTTCTTTTGCTTTAAAGCAGCACAATGGATCAATAGCTATTCGCTAAAGGTATGCTAGCAGCTAAAACTAACAAAATCTCTTGAAATGTGCTGACTTTGACATTATGACAATCTAGTTACTCATCGACTGTCCTTACGCCCGACTCACATTGTTGCGTTGGAAGGCGTTGATGCGTCAGGGTTAACGCATCCCCATTCACTTTGAATGGGGTGACGTCATCCTTTGCCGAACTGAATTGTGGCTCCGTTTGGTTTACGTGCGTTGCGTTCCCTGCTTTGCATGCGGCAAGAGTTGAAGAATGTTGAACTTTTCGAGAGGCAAAGCATGCGTCAGCCAATCAAATTCCCTTTCATGCATAACTGACAGCACAGGCGCTAGCCAATCATATCCCGTATATGCTCACGTCTACACAGCGGCAAGCTCAAAAAAAAAAAAATGGCTGACCAAACTCCGTAGATGGTCGTATTTGTACCTACAAGTTGGTTGTTTGACTTTTTTTTGGTTAGATTTTTTAAAAGTTACCGAGAAATAGACACTGTACAATGTAAAAACCCCTTTATTGTACCTGAAAAATACGTATCATAGGATTTGCGAGGTGTCTTAGCACCCTATCTAATAATAGCATGCTACTACTCACAGGGTAAAGCTTGCTAGTGACGTGAATGGTTTGTTGACCTGTCCATCTCGCTATAACGTCTCCGGTATCAGCAGAACCCCATGCGCCAGACTCCTCCTCCACCGTCCTTTGCATCAACGCCTTCCAACGCAACAATGTGAGTCGGGCGTTACACAGTCAAACATCAAGCAAATGCAACACAAGACAAAGCAAGACGGCAAATAAGCTACTTACGGCAGAAAGTAAACAAGTCAGGCCGGCGGGTTGCGGCAGGCAAAACTACAGAACGCAGTTATATGCCTATGGACCCTGCTATGGCAATGGCACGGAGGCGATTCTCCATATTAAAAGTCATTGTAGCGCCCACATTTTAAGGTTAAACTGCTTATCCTAACCCTAATCCTGAAGTATAATTGTTGCATAATGGGGCTTAAACAAGTTTTCATTTAAAATGTTCATAAGTTAGACTTACTAAAGTGGACTAGATTTTAAAACCAATCACAGAAATATTAAATAAATTGAACATAAGTACATTCATTTGATTCCGCAACTCACAGAGTTCACTTGTTTGCGTATAGGAGGATGCTGTGTTGTGGCATACGAAAGAAGAGTATTCATCAGGGGCCGTATTCACAAAGCTTTTTATCTTACCACTAAGAGTGCTCCTAACTCGCGCTAAAACATTTTACGTAGGAGTAATTTCTTAAAAGTGATTCACAACGCCTCTGAGACCTACTCATACTAAGGATAATACAAACTCCTAAGCTTAAGATAAAAGCACCGTTGCTATGGATGACGTCGATTCTCATGCACGAGTTTAGAAGGGGTGAGGAGGACGGTGATTGGTTGTTGACAGGCTCTCATTAAAAACTCATTCGTGACGTCCCTCTAACAATCCCACTATATCAACTGAAAATAAGAGAATAACCTAGGCTTCAAATTAAGTCATATTAAATAGTTATGGACAGTGCAGTTAGCAGAATGCACACGCATGATGACAAGTTTGTGCATCCAACAGGAATTACACTTTGCACGTTAATAGAAATAGAAAGCGATCAATATAAAATATGGCAATTGCATGTAATCAAGTCAGTAATAATTAAAGCACCCAGCAAACTGTTAGGCTATTATATTTCCAGCCCTTGACCACTTCAAATATCAGCACTCACGGCCCTTCAAGCCCTCCAATCTTAATTGATCAAAGCGAAACGAACGTGAAACGTAGCCTAAGCAAAAGCCTACTGGTCCCAGGACCAATAGCCACTGTCACCCCAGCGGCATCCAGCTGGTAAGTTCTCAAAAACCTGCTGCAGACCGCTCTCCGTTGAAATGCACGAGTCATCGGTACATCCAGGCCACGGTGGACGAAAACTTCCTCATCTTTTGATGGGGCAATTATTGTAATGTGTGTCCCGTCACTGGACATTCCTGAGATCGCCATGGAATTTACTTTGATCTTGTGTAATAGGCGATTGTCCAAAGGCAACTGGATAAACTGTTGGATGATGTGGGGTCTACAGTGCGTTGATAGTTTGATGAATTAAACGGCTGACTGATGATTCCCAGTGTCGTCATTTGCGTTTTCCGCGAAGCCAAATAGGCTATCTTTATGTTTCCAAACATTTCACTTCGGGACACATCGTTGTTTAAAGGCATTGCATCCCGCGCTAATTCTACGACGATATTAATACCTTCACGGTTTAAGCAATGTCTTTTATCAATTCCAAGTCGGCTGCAGCCATCTTACGATCTTTTGTGAATAAGTCTTAGTGACTTAGGAGTCCTCATGAGGAGTTTTAAGCTGTCTTAGACTTAGGTGCTACTTTTAGGGATAAAATACTTTGTGAATTGCTCTTAGTAAAAAAAATTAGGAGTCCTACATTTAAGACTGACACGCCCATTATTTTTAGGAGTTTCTCCTAAATTCGCCACTTATGAGCTACTTTTATCCCTAAGATTCTTTGTGAATACGGCCCCAGATTTACAAGGGGTTTGTGAAATGATCAGGGGCCGGTATTTCAAAACTTGTAATCCAGGGGCCGTATTCACAAAGAATCTTAGGGCTAAAAGTAGGTCATAAGTGGCGAATTTAGGAGAAACTCCTAAAAATAATGGGCGTGTCAGTCTTAAATGTAGGACTCCTAATTTTTTTTACTAAGAGCAATTCACAAAATATTTTATCCCTAAAAGTAGCACCTAAGTCTAGGACAGCTTAAAACTCCTCATGAGGACTCCTAAATCACTAAGACCTATTCACAAAAAATCGTAAGATGGCTGCAGCCGACTTGGAATTGATAAAAGACATTGCTTAAACCGTGAAGGTATTAATATTGTCGTAGAATTAGCGCGGGATGCAATGACGCCTTTAAACAACGATGTGTCCCGAAGTGAAATGTTTGGAAACATAAAGATTTTTGTTTGGCTTCGCGGAAAACGCAACTGACGACACTGGGAATCATCAGTCAGCCGTTTAATTCATCAAACTATCAACGCACTGTAGACCCCACATCATCCAACAGTTTATCCAGACAATCGCTTATTACACAATATCAAAGTAAATTCCATGGCGATCGCAGGAATGTCCAGTGACGGGACACACATTACAATAATTCGTCCACCGTGGCCTGGATGTACCGATGACTGGTGCATTTCAACGGAGAGCGGTCGCAGGTTTTTGAGAACTTACCAGCTGGATGCCGCTGGGGTGACAGTGGCTATTGGGACCAGTAGGCTTTCGCCTAGGCTACGGTTCACGTTCGTTTCGCTTTGATCAATTAAGATTGGAGGGCTTGAAGGGCCGTATGTGCTGATATTTGAAGTGGTCAAGGGCTGGAAATATAATATCCTAACAGTTTGCTGGGTGCTTTAATTATTACTGCCTTGATTACATGCAATTGCCATAGCCTATTTTATATTGATCGCTTTATATTTCTCTTAACGTGCTAAGTGTCATTCCCGTTGGATGCACAAACTTGTCATCATGCGTGTGCATTCTGCTAACTGCACTGTCCATAACTATTTAATATGACTTAATTTGAAGCCTAGGTTATTCTCTTATTTTCAGTCGATATAGTGGGATTGTTAGAGAGACGTCACGAATGAGTTTTTAATGAGAGAGCCTGTCAACAACCAATCACCGTCCTCACCCCTTCTAAACTCGTGCATGAGAAGCGACGTCATCCATAGCAACGGAGTTTTTATCTTAAGCTTAGGAGTTGGTATTATCCTTAGTATGAGTAGGTCTCAGAGCCGTTGTGGATCACTTTTAAGAAATTACTCCTACGTAAAAGGTTTTAGCGCGAGTTAGGAGCACTCCTAGTGGTAAGATAAAAGGCTTTGTGAATACGGCCCCTGATCAGAATGATCCGGATAACCAAATCCCCCTGTACTCAGCCAAGGATCAACCTGATCTATCTCGGTATTTCAAAACTTTGCTGGATTGGATCCGAGTGATCCTGATACCGGCAGATTGGGATGCCCAAATCCGTCCTGCCCCCTGGATCACAGACAGGAACAGGAAATGGAGCAAACATTTACCAGAAAAAGGATAAACTAGCACAACTATTCTCTCTAAATAAAAGTATAATCTTGGTCAGTGTTGATGCGTCCTAAGACTAGATGAAAGGCAATCATTATATTGAGTTAACCAATTACTTAAATCAGCACAAAGTTAAATTAAGAGCTCGGCGCTCTCAAATAAAGCAGAGTTTGCGCTAATGCGAGCTAACGCTGCTCCATTGACGTCTCTGTTAAAGGCACAATATGCAACAATTATGCTTCAGGATTAGGGAAAGGATAAGCAGTTTAACCTTAAAATAACAGCTTAAAAAAAATTGGGGCGCTACAATGACTTTTAATATGGAGAATTGCGTCCGTGCCAATGGCATAGCAGGGTCGATAGGCATCAGTGGCGGTGCGTCAATACAAGGCGCTGGGGCGCCGCCCACCCTACAATTTTGAGATGAAAAAAAAGAAAATGAAATGTCAAAAAACATTATATATCAAATAATTTAATAAGAAATGTACCGTTTTTAAGCGTTAAATGTGTGCCAGAGGCCGTAAGCCCCTGTCAAAAAACACTTAAATGTGACCAAATATAATATATTGCCATTCGTTATCATTGAGAGAGAAGCCACTCCTCCCTGTGGGCGCCAACTAAGTGGAAGTCTATGGGAGCCAAAAAAAAGGGGCAGGAACATTTGAGCAAGGACAGCTTCTCATTGGCGGATGACAGTTCGAGCCCGGGGCGCACATCACCTGCGCCCACAGCCAATGACAGGGCTTCTTATATATCATCCTGACAGGACTGTCCAATCAGAGACCTTTTGTTATTCCCTCACATCTCATTCAAATATCACATATCTACCGGAGCAGATTGCTAGCAGAGAAATGGAATCTGAGAGTATGGCGACTGAAAACTCCTTTGTATCTATTCGTGGAACACCTTTTAATCGACGATCAGATGTCGATAAGAAGAGACTAAAAGACATGGGACCAGAATGTATGGATTTAAGCACTGACCGCGGGAGGACGTACCTCGACCGGAGCTGGGCTGTTCAGTGAGTAATGCTTGTAGCGACGCTACTAGCTTAACTAGTAGCTTGGTTGGCAGTAACGTTGATATTTACAAAACCAAGTAACTTTTCAGTAGCTAAGCTCTTTTATTGATCAAGTA
This sequence comes from Sprattus sprattus, assembly GCF_963457725.1. Taxonomy (NCBI): domain Eukaryota; kingdom Metazoa; phylum Chordata; class Actinopteri; order Clupeiformes; family Clupeidae; genus Sprattus; species Sprattus sprattus. The sequence continues at coordinate 6,115,191 of NC_137922.1, read as the reverse complement.
GCGCAGTAGTGTCCTCGAAAGAATGTATCCTGGACATTTCTAATGTTCATACATTCCCTGTATCCATCAAACAGACAAATTAAGCAGTGCGTCACTTTAGTGGAGACTAGTGAAAAAAATAGGTATCGTAATTTCAAGTACAACAGACGCTGCTCATAAATTTAGAATTAATTAATTTTAAATGGGTAGTTTGCGTGCACATTCTAGACAACCGGATAACTAGAATGCTGTGGATATTCAGATACAGCTAGAGATGATGAAAGTTAAAATAAAATAAAGTAGAAATAAAGGAAGTCCGTGCTGTCTGCTCAGGGAGTCGAATTGGGAAAATGCCAAAGAAAAGTTCCTGTCAACATAATGACATCCAACACAAACATACGAACACACGTACAGGTGATTGAATTTAATTTACCGTTTTTATCTGACTGACAGTTGTGTTGATCACTACAATTGCATTGACTTGGCATGCAGTTTGTTTAACTGAAAGTAGCTACTAAGTTATCAAACTACTTTTGACAGGTTTTTGTAACTTAGCTTGCTACTTCTTTATGAGGTGTAGCGTCTGTGTAGTGAAGCTGAATGCATTGTAGAGTAGCTGATAGCTTCGCTCACTACAAATATCAAGAAGCTTGCCCATCACTGCTAATATTCTACTCAAAACCTGTTTTCTTCTCACTGTGGAGAGCTATTTAAACCGCGCCGCCAAACTGCGCCCCCCCTCAAAAAAAATTCACCAGCCGCCACTGATAGGCATATAACTAGGGTGACCAGATTTGAGTTGGTGAAAAAGAGGACACTTCAGCGGTGACGGTCGGGGGGGCCCTCATGCATGCTATTATCAAGGGCCCTAGTGCACGCTATTTACTAGTTAAGAGGCGCGCACACACACACACACCATTAGGCGTATATATATAATAATTAACTATGTATAATCCATTGTGTCATCGCTCCTTTTGCAAAAGATAAAGCAACAACAAACTCTGATAGCTGGCCTCCCTCTCATTAATATTAATGTCTTAATATTAATGTATCTAACAATATATATTACCAAAAAAGTGTTGGATTCTACAGTCGAATTAGTTACTTCGGCTATTGTATTGGGAAAGTAGACATGTAAAAAAGAAAGCTATCAACAATAGCACTCTGACACACTAACGTAAACAAACGGTCAAAGTGCTGAAAGGTTCTTTAAAAACACTTATGAAAGGCACAATTTGTTGCGGCGGCACAGCAGCTTTACCAACATCTGAAAAACACATGAAACAGGCGCTCGGCGGCGACCTATCATTCAGGGCCTGTTTTGGAGCAGATTGCCTAGCAGTCCGTAGTCTCCCAATTTGCCAAGATGCTGATTGTGGATTATCATTCCCTAAAATCCACCTTCGGTAAGGTGTGCAGTGCACTGCTCTGCTATTGTTTCTGACATCTGTGACAGTGGCAACAGCCGAGTGATCTTTTTCCAAATTGAAACTCAATAAGACCTACCTGAGGGGCCGCATGGAGCAGGAGAGGCTGAACTGGCTGGCTATCCTTTCCATTGAAAAAGCATATCATGCATCACCACCTTTATGTTTGAAAGGTGCTTGCCTGTGTACTTTGCCTCTAGGTCTTGGCGTTTAGATTTTGCGTCTAAATCAGCTCGTCTCGTCACATGATCAAATAGAGACTTGACATTGGACAACAAAATATTACCCACAAATCATTGCATATCTGTATATGACAACAATACCAATGAAAATTAAAGCTGCAAGCAGCGTTGAACGGGCCCGAGCACGTGCGCGCCAGAGGGGATGGTGCCGGTCGGCGGCCAACGCGCACCGCACAGCTGTCCGTGAAGCGTAGAGCAAGCCGTGAGAATGCCACGTATACAAAACACCACAACAATACAGCGCAAAGAATAAAGAAAGCCACATTTCCAACCACCAACAGGTGGCACTAAAGGCGAGTGGCATTATTGGCATATGGCTGCGTTCAGGCCAGGTCCACCCTATGACTTTTGGTCAGGATCAGACAATGTGGGACGTTTCCAACCACCAACAGGTGGCATTGTGCCAAAACAAAAGCATGTGAGGAACATGAAGATAATTGTGTTGACAATGACAGTGAGGAGTGAGTGTCCTTAAATTGTTATTTCTTTTTAAGGTTTGGACAGTGTGGTATATTATATTTCATGTTTCTGATAAAGAGTGTTTATATTGTTCATCAGTGTTGTTTTCATTTGTTGAATGATGAATGAACAAACAAACAGGTGGTCATTGGTACATTTATTGCTTTTATTAAGACATGGATGTAGGTTTATTTGTCACATACATAGTAATATTAATGTAAAGCATGTAGTTAAATTTCTTTTTATTTTAAGGTTTTTCGGTGTGAGTTTGAAGAAAGAAAGATCAAGAAATGTTTTCATAAGTAGTAAGAGGATGTATAAAGTGCAGTGTGTATATAAAGTTCATGTGCAAGTGTGGAAAAGTGTCATTGATGTTTATTCAGTCATTGTGACGGATGGAATGCTTGATGAAAGAGTTTTGTACTTAGTTTGTTTTTGGCTTATGTAGCAGCAGAGACATTTTTCCTGTTTTCAGTGTTTTCAAAAGTCTATGGTTAGGGTGGTATAAGTCCTTTATAGTACCTTGGTCCCTGGTACTTAGTCTTGTGTTGTAGGTGTCTTGTAGGATATTGAGAAATGCTCTAATGATTGTGTGAGTGTTGCGGTGAGGTTACACAGCTAATGGGTGTTGATGGTCAGAATTTTAGCAACAAACTTTTTTTTTGATGTGTTACCACGACTTGTTTTTTTATGAGCTAAATATTGTGTAGATGCACGTCTGTGGAGCGTGTTGAAAATGGGATTGAATATAAGGACTGCACTGGTGTTTTTATGGTAACGTTGGGTCAACGTGGGTCTTTGTGCAACGTTTCCAATTTCCAGGAGAGCAAAGTAAGGATGATATAGACAAATAAACGTACATTCATGTGTATGGCAAGCTCACAGGCAGAAAAACAGAGGAATGAAATTACGGCAAAACAAGATTATATTGTTGTGAGTGAAGTTTATTCACATAAATATTTAGGGTACTTTTCAAATAATGATATAGTATAGCTGGTGACGAAGTGGAATGTGTTGAGCTTTGTGGACCACAGCGACATCTAGTGGGATACTGTCATACCTGCCTATAATGGAGAAATGCCACTGGGGAAGTACTTAAATTGATTGGATGTATTTGTTTGAGGTTTCATGAGTTATGATTGCCAACGGTGTATAGTCATCGGCGGAAGGTACACAAATAATTACACTAAAAAGTTTAAAAAGCATTGAAGTATAGTGTTCACAAGTGTCCATTTCCCATCAGGTTCAAAAGTTGTTAAGTTTAAATAAAGGATGGTATGGTTAGTTAAATTACGTAGGCTATAACACAGTTTAAAACAACACGACATATACAAAGATGTTTTGCGTTTTCTTTAGACATTAGGTATAGACTCGCAGTAGGCTATAGGTGTATTTCAATGGAGGGGACAATAAAAACAACAATAGTCGAATAAGAATTATTATATTTTAGGGTGTGTTTGTGTGTGTGTAGGTATTTGAATGCACACAATTTCAATGCTTATCTTTAAACTTTAAACTTATTCCGTAACACCAACTGCATCTCCAATCCAGTGGTGTCTTATTCCCGCCACTGGGTACCACTCTGATTGGATGCACGAGCAGAGTCATGACTTGACAGAGGCCATGCGCTAAGGTGATGATCCTGTACCAACAACTGGAGGGCTGTGCACGTGAAATTATCAGTCCATTGCAATAATAGGCGTATTGTTTGAGTTGTGGGTCATTGTTTTGTTTCGACAAAAGTGAACACCACTTTAGGAACCATGGCTTCTCCGTCTAAAATGCCAAAAGTTGATGGTGAAGAAAATGAGTGTCTGAGGGAGCGTTTGCAACTATTGAGTGTAAGGAATCTATCGTGTATTTAGAATTTCATTATGTGTACGATTTTGTTGTGTATTTGTTAGATGTTTTCAAGATTCACAGGGTTATTAATTGTGTTCTATTATAGTGTAGATCTGGTTAATTATGTGTAGATGGATTTCTCTGTGGCGTGTGTTTTTATGCATGCTCAATGATGTAAATGTTTTTATTTGTAGGCCTACTGTAGTTTAATTAATAATTATATTAAGTATTATAATTTGTTTGCAGTATAGGTGTTACGATAATGATGTGGCGAGGACGGACATTGCTGTGGAAATGGTGACTATAGGAGAAGTATGCCTTACTAAAATTAATTCGGCTGAGAGTCGCCTTGAAGTGGCTAACAGGAAAATTAGGCAGCTTGAAGCCAGAACAACTTTTCTATTGAGGGAGGTGGCAGAGAAAGGAAGGCGGATCACTGCATTTGAGGAGAGATTAGCTGCCTATGAGGACGACATGGTCTTACCTGGTAATTATATGTTTTGTTGAATTGTGAAATGGTTTGGTTCATATGGAAATGTTATTCATTTGTGGGGTATTTGTTGTGATTTAGATGTGCTTGTTGCTGGCAGGCCGGAGCAGAAGCAGGAATCATCTAATTTGCAGGTGGAGGCGTCTTCTGCGGAAGGGCATGTGTCGTCTGTTGAGGACGACATTTCTGAGGAGGAGTGACCAGGATTTTTTTTGTATTTTGTTGTGTGTATGTTTTAGTGATTTAGTATTTTAGTTAATAACGGGTTGATGTTTTAAAAGTGTTTTTGTATGTATTTTAGTGATGATAATAAATGGTTCATTGTTTTGAAGTGTTGTTTGCTTTTTTTTTTATTTGTTTAGCTGTAGGGTAGGTGTTTTATCAGTTCAAATGTAATGGAATGAATGACACAGTGGCGAAAATAGATTTTTACGGGTCTTAATTCTAACTTATTTTAGCAGCTTTTATAGTAACATAATGATGTATGGAGTGTTGCAAGTCCAAAATAAGAATTCTGCTTCACTGCTCCACCCCAAAGCTCTAAATCACTTAAGGAGGGTAGACACTGTGGAGGTTGTGGAGCTCATTAGGGAGAATGAGAGGCAGTTCAGGGAGAGTGAGGAGCTGCAGAGGTGAGCAGACGAGACCAGAGCTAGAGAAAGGAGAGAGGCTGCGGCACTAGAGGATTAGAGGTACAGAGAGGCCCAGGAGAGAGAGGAGAGGCGCCACCGGGAGATGGTCAAAATGAGTGAGCGCCACTTCCACCTGCTAACGCCCGACTCACATTGTTGCGTTGGAATGCGTTGATCCAACGGAAGGCAGAGGAGGAGTCTGGCGCATGGGGTTCTGTTGATACAGGAGACCTTATAGTGAGATTGACAGGTCATCAAACCAATCAAGTCACTAGCAAGCTTTTCCCCTTTCAGTAGTAGCATGCTATCATTAGACAGGGTGCTCAGAGACCTCGCAAATCCTATGATACGTATTTTTCAGTTACAATAAAGGGGTTTAAACATTGTACAGTGTCTATTTCTCAGTAACTTTTAAAAAATCTAACCAAAAACAAGTCAAACAACCAACTTGTAGGTACAAATACGACCATCTACGGAGTTTGGCAGCCATCTTTTTTTTTTGAGTTTGCCACTCTGTAGACGTGAGCATATACGGGATATGATTGGCTAGCACCTGTGCTCTCAGTTATGCATGAAAGGCAATATGATTGGCTGACGCATGCATTGCCTCTCGAAAAGTTCGACCTTCTTCAACTCTTGCCGCAAGCAAAGCATGAAACGCAACGCACGCGAACCAAACGGAGCCACAATTCAGTTCGGGAAAGGATGACGTCACCCCATGCAAAGTGAATGGGGATGCGTTAACCCTGACGCATCAACGCCTTCCAACGCAACAATGTGAGTCGGGCGTTAGGGAGAGTGAGGAGAGGAGAGGGCTGCAGCGGCCCGTGAGGACCGCTTCCTCTCACTTTTGGAGAAATCCCTCCAAAAGGAATAGAGAATGAAAGCTGCAAGCAGCGATGAGCGGGCCCGAGCATGTGCGCGCGTCGGGGAAGGCGCCGGTCGATGGCAGACGTGCACCGCACAGCCGTTTGTCAAGCGTAGAGCGAGCCGTGAGAATGCCACGTACATCAACACATCACAACAACACAGCGCAAAGAATAAAGAAAGCGACGTTTCTAACCACCAACAGGTGGCGCTATAGGCGAGTGACATTTTGCGCATATATCCGAGTTCAGAACGGGTCCAGCGTCCACCTTATGAAGTTTGGTCAGGATCGGACAATGTGCAATGTTTCCATCCACCAACAGGTGGCGCTTTAGGCGAGTGGCATTATGGGCATACGTAAGTGTCAGGCTGGGTCCGGTGTCCACCTTGTGCAGTTTGGTGAGGATTGGACAATGTGCAATGTTTCCAAACACCAACAGGTGGCGCTATAAGCGAGTGGCATTATGGGCATATGTGTGTGTTCAGGTTGGGTCCATTGTGCACCCTATGAACTTATTTCAGGATTGGACAATGATGTCAGGAGTTGTAGGGGGAGTTTGATGAGGTGTGCGATGTGCATTGTGGTGTGTGTGCGCTCAATCACAACACTTTTTCATGAGTTTTCTTGTTATTCAGATGTTTTCAGGAATGAGTTGATGGTTGTTGTTAGTTGTTAGATATTTTGTCAGAGGATCATTGGTTAAAGGTTGGTTGTCAACAAAGAGGTGGTGAGCATGGCATTCATTGTCCTTGTGTAAACAAATGAAGGTTTGATGCTTCAAATACAGGTAACTGTAATGCATTGTTTTTTTAAGATTTGGTTTTTGTCATGTGTAAGTGGAGCTGTACATACTTGTGTTTGACAGGCTTGATAAGTGTTTTTTATTTCTGCTGTTAGAAACAGTTGGCAACAAAGAGAATAGCTGATGTGTGTGGGCGTGATTGGTGTTTGTGGTATTGTGTGGTTTGGGATGTTGTGTGCCTTGTGTAGCATGTTTGGTGTTAAATATGGTGATGGCAGGTAGATTGTAGCATGTTATGTTTTACTTGTAAGGCTTCCTATTTTTGATGGTACTGCTTTGGCTGTTCATTGTTAATGTGCCATGCATTTTGTATGTTTTACAGGGACTAGCAACAGGGCACGGGAATTGACATTACCAAGGTGTTCTCAGCATTTGGAACCAGTGTGTTTAGGTGTGATTGGATTTCACATGTTCTTTGTGTGTTATTGTATTTTACAGACAGCTCTTTCTGCTTGCTGTTTACGCAGTTTCTGTGCCAACAGTTTTGAAGCTTGTGGGCCTACTTCATAGTATGTTTGTTTGAGGTATCTTGTTTTCATTTAACTTCTTGCTGCAGCAGTTCATTTATTTTATGACGTATCTCTTTTAATTGTTGTTTTGTGTTATCGTCTGGACTTTCTTTGTGTATATGTTCTGCCCTCTTAGGTTCAGTTTGAAGAGACTGATATCATGCGATATTTAAGCAATAAGGTTCGAGAGGCAGTACGGTATCGTCAATAATGTACTTGTTCGAGGGAGTTGTTAGGCCCGACGCGCAGCGGAGGGCCGGCAAACCCTCGAACAAGTACATTATTGACGATACCGTACTGACTCGAGTACCTTATTGCTTTTATAACACGGTTGCCAGCGACTTTATACATATTAAGTACAATTAAAGTAAACAGTAAGCTGCCTTTCAGCACAAAAAAAGTTGTAGACACCAAACGTTGTGTATCGCATTTCAGTAGCCAAGAGAAAATAGTCCCCCTTTGTGTGGCTGTTGCTATGCAACAGACAAATAGCATTGGTAACTTCACGTCTGTTATACCTAGCACAAAAGCTACGTGTGTTTCTATGGGTTTTTGGTCTAAGCGCTAAAAGTCACCTACAAATAATATTCGAGACTTTCAGTAAAGACTTTCAATACTCTGCAACATTCGCGTAGCACAGAAACAACTAACCGAGTCAATTTAGACATATAAAAAGTCGTGTAGATAGCTTAATTCACATGAAACATTCCCCACTACATTAGCCACAACACGCCGCCACCTTGGATAGATATTTCCTTTTGAGTGCGCACTGATATGGAACGCTCAGGTAGATGAAAACAGGTCGTACAGTTACTATACCGTTGAATATAGCACACCCCGGAACTAACTCTCAGAATGGTGGATTCCATCTACCCGTGTTATAATTCCATCTACCCGTGTTATAATTGTCTTTTTGAGGCCACTGGTAATTGCTATCAGTTTGCCACGGATGACAGCCTTTAAGGCATCCCACAAAAAGATTGGAGCTGTTTCACCATTATCATTTTCTTCCAGGTAGTTTTGTATACCAGGTGTTTTGATTTGGTCTGTTACTGATTCATTGTTTAACAGACCTACATTTAGCCTCCACAGTGTATTTCTCTTTCTGCCCTTTAGGAAAACAGTTCAATATATGGTGCTGTGATATGATACATCAGTCACGCCTATTTGACATACTTTGACTTTATGTCTGTCTTCTTATTGCATAAAAAAATAATCTATTCTTGAGTATACAGAGTGTGTTGCTGAGTACACGTTTATGCCTGTGTTATAAGACGTAAAGCCAACCAATACAAAGTTTACAAATATTAATGTAACTTGTTTAGTGATACTGTGCACTGGAATCGTTTTGCGCTTAGAGGTTCAAGGTCCATGGACAAGTTGTGGCCAACTGTAATTCCTTCTATTACCGGACAGTTTCGTACAATGTTATTTGTTTTACTCTGAATGTAATGTAACATTTAGTGGGATTCTGTCATACCTGCCTATAATGGAGAAATGCCACTGCGGAAGTACTTAAATTGATTGGATGTATTTGTTTGAGGTTTCATGGAGTTATGATTGCCAAGGGTGTATAATCTTTGGCGGAAGGTACATAAATAATTACTCTAAAAAGTTTCAAAAGCATTGAAGTATAGTGTTCACAAGTGTCTATTTCCCATCAGGTTCAAAAGTTGTTAAGTTTAAATAAAGGATGGTATGGTTAGTTAAATTAAGTAGGCTATAACACAGTTTAAAACAAGACGATATAGGCTAAAAAGATGTTTAGCGTTTTTTTTTAGACATTAAGTATAAACTTGCAGTAGGCCTAGGCTATAGGTGTATTTTAATGGAGGGGACAATAAAAACAATAGTCGAATAAGAATTATTATATTTTAGGGTGTGTTTGTGTGTGTGTGTAGGTATTTGAATGGACACAATTTCAATGCTTATCTTTAAACTTTAAACTTATTTGTAACACCAACTGCATTTCCAGTCCTGTTGTGTGTTATTCCCGCCACTGGGTACCACTCTGATTGGATGCACGAACAGTCATGACTTGGCCATGCGCTAAGGTTATGCTTGTGTACAGGGCTCTGCACGTGATTTAGGGGAAATTATCAGTCCATTGCAGTAATAGGCGTACTGTTTGAGTTGTGGGTCATTGTTTTTTTTTGACGAAAGTGAACAGCAGTTAAGGAAACATGGCTTCTCCGTCGACAATGCCAATAGTTGATGGTGTTGAAAATGAGAGTCTGAGGCAGCGTTTGCAACTGTTGAGTGTAAGGAATCTATCGTGTATTTAGAATTTCAGTATGTGTACGATGTTGTTGTGTATTTGTTAGATGTTTTCAAGATTCACAGGGTTATTAATTGTGTTCTATTATTGTGTAGATCTGGTTAATTATGTGTAGATGGATTTCTCTGTGGCGTGTGTTTTTGTGCATTCTCAATTAATTAAATGATTTATTTGTAGGCCTACTGTAGTTTAATTAATAATTAGTATTGTTAGTATATTATTAGTATTAATTAATAATAAGTATTATAATTTGTTTACAGTATAGGTGTTACGATAAAGATGTACCGAGGACGGAGATTGGTCAGGTAATTGTGACGGTAGGAGGAATATGCCTGACAAAAATTGTTTACGCTGAGAGGTGCCTTGAAGTGGCTAAAATGAAAATTAGGCAGCTTGAAGCCAGAACAACCTATTTATTGAGTGAGGTGGCAGGGAAGGGAAGGCGGATCTCTGCATTGCAGGAGAGGTTGGCCGCCTATGAGGACGACATGGGCTTACCTGGTAATTATATGTTTTGTTGAATTGTGAAATGGTTTGGTTCATATGGAAATGTTTTTAATTTGTGGGGTCTTTGTTGTGATTTAGATGTGCTTGTGGCAGCCCGGAGCAGCAGCAGGAAGCAGCGAATTTGCAGGTGGAGGCGTCTTCTGAAGAGCATGAGTCGTCTGCTGGGGACGACGTTTCTGAGGAGGAGTGAAGGAATTTTGTGTTGTTGTTATGTGTGTGTTTTAGTGATTGAGTAGGCTAGTTTAGTTAATAAGGGTTGATTTTTTTGAAGTGTTTTTGTATTTTAGTGATCATAATAAATGGTTAATTGTTTTGAAGTGTTGTTTGCTTTTATTTATTTGTTTTGCTGAAGGGTAGGGTAGGTGTGTTTTATCAGTTCAAATGTAATGGAATGAATGACACAGTGGCGAAAATAGATTTTTACGGGTCTTAATTCTAACTTTTTTAGCGGCTTTTACAGTAACATAATGTTGTATGGAGTTTTGCAAGTCCAAAATAAGAATTCTGCTTTACTCTAATAAATAGCTGTAGCAAAGTACAATCACTTTGGATTCAAGCGCATTTCGCTTTAGCCTACAAAAGTTCTTGTTTGGCAAAACACAGAGTTTTGATTGTTGCTATGAACTTAGATATGAAATGTCGGTTATGTGTTGTTTAGCAAGAAAAGGTCTGCTCTTGGCGATTTTTTCACTGATGATTGGTTTCTCAATTTGTCTTATGTGGCTGATATGTTTTTATCCATCAACGAACTGAAGTTGAAGTTTGGAGGACTGCACGAGACGGCAAGACAGTGGTTTGGAAAGGTTTTGGCCTTGCGGAGGCCTACTATTTCATTAGCGATGTTACAATGTTAAAGGCACCCAGTGCAATTTCTAGGCTTTAAATAAACATTGAATTTCTAGGCTTTAAATAAACATTGAATTTCTAGTATTACACACAATAAACTGTTGAGGCTTGTTGAATTATGTATGCCTATGTGTGTGTAACAAATGAAGAGTGTGCATGCGTTCCTGTGTCTGAACGTACAAGTGTCCAACATGTGCAAGTGTGTATGTCTGCAACTGTCTGAGACAGAATATTGAAAAATAACTCTTTACATTCTTAATACAATACATCACTTCCTTTAGAGGGTCATTAAAGTACTTTAAATGGAACTCTTAAATGCCTTTAATCCAGTGTGTTATTTGAGTAGGTTAAGGCCCTGTCCCATTACTACCACTTCACCCTTCCACTTCGTTCGCGTTCGCGTGAAGGGGTAGGGTGTCCCAATTCTTTTGGACCGAAGGGGAAGTGTTGTTCAACACTTCAAACGACCCCTTCAAACGGAGTGTGATCAGAACCGGACTTCGTTTGAAGGGAAAGATTACATTTCCCATGATGCTTTGCGATCACCTTGGTTACCAACGGACTCCAAAAAATTTAAGAAAGATGGCTGCCAGTGCAGAAAAAGAAGTTTACAAATCTATGGATATCTTCGCAAATAACTATTAAAAAATGTGAAACACATCGGGATATTTAGCCGATCATTATGCAGAATAATATTCCTTACAGTTGAGTAGAATATGATTGTTAGAAAAAGATTTTCACAAATGAACGTCTGTCTATGCTGCTGAGAGTAGCCGAGTAATGTTAACGTTAGGATGTAAAAAAACGCTATTTTATGACATGTGGGTATATATGTTTGCCAAAACCTGAGAACCTGACGTGTGTTCAAATTCGCAAACATAGGAACACTGTTTGCATTGCGTTTTTGGTGAAACGTAGCCTACAGTGGAGCTTGATGAGTGATCGAGTGGTGTCCCATTTCACAGGTAAAGATTTAAATCCCTTAACACTTCTCACTCCGTTGTGAAGGGGCCCTCCGCAGTGAAGTTCACTTCGATGAAGTGGTAGGGTGAAGGGAAGATGAATGGGACGGGGCCTAATGGTGCATTCCAGTCCCAATCCAAACTAGTAGGAGATCGCACTTATCCAACCTCCTACTACGAAATTTGTTCTGGAACGCCACGCGAAGTGGGAGCTCCAACTTGCGATATCGGAGGGACTCACACTACTCCCACATCAACAAATCGAAGTCGGATGATAATGGCGGCGCCCAGCGACTCCCGGTTTGTGACAGGTAAGATGTCACGGAATTGCCGATAATCTCCAGTTCTCTCTGTGTATGGTTATTTTATACAGAGTATTTACATATAATCATTAAAAATATAATTTTGTCACCAAGAATGGTGTCCGAAACGGTTTCAGTCGTTAGATTCGTAGCTTGGCAACCGATGACAGCAGCTGAATTACCGGTATGTAATAGCTACATAATGTATCAATGATTCACTAAAGCGCCTATTAGATTTTCATTCATCCAGGGCATTAATCAATAGGCCTTTTGTAGTTGTAGAGGTAAATAAATACTAAAAGTTAAAAAAAAAAAAAAAAAGACCCGGATAGCAGCCGAGTGTTCAGCAAACAAACGGTAGCAACAGCAAGCACAACTGCTAGTTTTACCGTCCGGTAAAAAAAAACGGTTGGTTTGTTATTCATCCTATTTTAATTTCTAACCTAATGTGTGTCGAGACACCATTATAGTAACGCAACCTATTATCCCGCGGGCCACCAAAAAATCCGCTTAACATATATGTTTTTATCAATATAAATATGGTTTAATGAATCAACCTTACATATTTCAGAAATGACAGGTGTGTACAACATGCACAAAGTCTTGTTTGACTCTTGTTTGACTCTCAGCAGGAACATTTCTTAACGTATTTTCCAATTTGTTTTGTACAGTCGCGAAATGGCAACAAAGTTGGCGACGACCTATTATCCTGCATTGATGTAAAATGCCGTTGGGAATAAAGCTCAACAAGAAAAAGAATTTACACCGAACGTCGCAAAATCAAAATTCTACTATTTGTATCAGGCTGGTTTGTACACGCAGTATTACAACACTATCTTATACACTTCAATACGCTGTATTTGTGCCATTTTTGCTACAAAGCTTATTTAAATACCCTTTTTGGGCAGGGACTTAAGTTTTCCGAAATCCGCGATCCTGGATGACACCAAAATCAATATTAAGTAACGTGTACCAGCGCTTGCGGGATGATAGGTCGTGCGGGATAATAGGTCGCGTTACGATACCTGTCCTGAACATGAAAATACATCAAATGGTCACCAGGAGACGGTGTACAAACACAGCCCTTCATTAAAACATCTGTGCATCTGTGGTAAAGCTTTCCAACTACGTACTTCTGCCATGACTTTATTGTAACTATTTCATGAACTAACATCAATATTATTTATATCTGTCAGTTTTCCTAGACACAGGCATGAATGCCTTCCTGGATATTGACAAATCCCAGCCCTTTGTGGGCAATTTGTACACGAAGAGTGGACAGGAGGGGTACTTCACGGACGAGGCCTGTACATCCACGTAGAGCTAGTCCTTCCAGGTTAGGCATGGAGCAGGTCTATATTTTAGTAATAATTCAGATGTAGTAGTCTAAACTTCGTTTGTTGGCTATAGCAGAGTTGATCCAAAGTAATGCATTACAGTAACACAGGAATAGCGAAGCTCAGTCTATGCTCAATTCCTACCAGAAAACGACAGGCAGTCAGGGACAGGAGAGGAGGCTATGGAGGAGGAGGGAGAGAGTGGGACAGTACAGCCCAGCAACGATTTCTTCTTCTCCAGAGAGCAGACCCTCTTTTTGATTGACCTCATGAGGCGCCACCTGGAGGCTAGTGGCAGCGAGCTCCCCCAGTCCCTAGCTGAGCTGAATCTGAGGATCAAATCTTCAAAGGGGTCAAAAAAGCACATGTGGGGGGAGATGGCTACACTAATGAGCAATCATTTTGGACAGAACTTTGATCCAGCAAGGGTCAGTAGGAAATGGAATACCCTGATTGATGCCTACAAGAAGGTCAAAGATAATAATAGAAGTACCGGGAGGGGAACCATGAGATTCAAATTCTTTGTGGAAATGGATGCTCTCATGGGCTCCAACCATGACATAGATTTTCCGGTTGTGGGGCTTTTAGGCCTTGAAATTTAAAAGTAGGCTAAATTATACATTTAAGTAAATTTACAGTACATGGAAATGAATTGATAGTATTTATATTATTATTATTATATTTATTACATTGTTGGTGTGTGATTGTATTTAATGGTATGATTACATTTGTGCTTAATTATATGTATTGTTATTTATTATATTAAAGTCAATTTTCCACTTGGAGCAGGTGTCACTCTTAATTATTTCAACTCTGAGGGTGCTGGCCCAAATGTTCAATTCAATGTTTCGCAAGGTACGGCCTCCTTGAAATATTTATTATATTATAAATACTATGTTATATTACATTACATTATATTATATCATATTTATTGTGACATTGCAAAGACAAAATGTTATCAAACGATTAAGTTATTGATAAATTATATTTATATTATATTCACATTACTAAATTATATTGCGCATGTAATAGAATTTGCAACAACAAGTATTAGTGGTTGAAAATTGTATTTAATGAATATATTGTCTCCCATGACCTCCTTTTGCTACTACAAGTTTTCATCCTCCTGACGGGGACAACAGCATGGATGTTCATCACAGATGTCATTAGGGCCCATGCACATGTTGTGTAGCATGCATGCAGACATAATAAACTTGACAACTAAGTCCAGTCTGGAATTCTGGAGGTCGCGAAGCCGCCTCCACTTGCATTTCAGTCTCCCAAATGCCTGCTCCACCACCACACGGCCTCTGCTAATTCGTGTGTTCTTCTGCTGATCTTGCACAGACAGGGCTCCATTATCCCTCTTCGGGGTTAGAATGAAAGGGTATGCTTGGCCAATGTAAGCAGTGTCCCCCAATAATTTAAACTCCCCCATACTCTCAGGCCAATTTTCAAAAAAGGTTGACTTTCGCAACACTCTGGCATCATGCACCTTGCCAGGTGCACCCACAAAAAAAATCAATGAATCTGCCACTCTCGTCCACGATCCCTTGCAGGACTACTGAATAGTAGTTCTTCCTATTGAGATAGTCCCCCCCTCTCACGTACGGCCGTTGAATTTTAATGTGGCAACCATCTATGGCCCCTATGATGGATGGTATGCCACACTTGTTCGTAAATGCCACCGACGATGCTGCCTTCATGCAGGCATTGGGCCAGGTGAGAAAATTGGGCACCATCTTTACAAGCGCTGACAGAACCTCCACAACACACCTGTGTGCTGAGGATTGGGATATATTAAACTTGTCTATCTCCCGGAAACTATTCTGGTTGCCCAGGTACCACAGGAAAAGGGCCACCTTCTGTTTCAGAGGGATGACAGGAGGGCATCTGGTCTCTTGGTTGAGGCCAATCTGTTGTAGATTATGGACCAAATATTCAAACTGGGAATGTGTGACTCGCAGATGCCTGTAAAAGGTCAACTCATCCATCTCAAATAGAATGCCCCACTCAATCCCGGTCTTTAATATCTGGGTGGGTACCCGTCTTGTCAGCACAGCGATTCTGAGAAGTAAAGGATAAGGGATTTTAAAAATGTATATTAATTAGGTAAGACAATAAAATACCAGATTTACAAACTACACTTGGTAATTGAAATAAACAATTTTACATTAAATAGGACATAAGAATGTTAAGTTGGCTGTGCAACAGGCTTTTAATCCTCTGCTGGTAATGATGTGGTTATGCTTTCGTGTGTCAAGAGGGTGCAACAGCCCACTGAATGGCAATTTGTCTGAATATACTTTGTACATTTCTATCAGCTTGAAAAACACGATGTAGAGTAGAGTAGCTGGTAGTTTCTGGCTCATGTTCATCTTGTGCTACAGCCACTGCAGGATTTGTTGCTGAGCTGGTTTAGCTCAATGTATCTAAAATACTATAGTATAAGGGATAACTATAAGGGATAATCCACAGATAAGTAAGACGTTTTCACGCAAAACCCCTTTCTCTTATTTCACATTTGTCATAAGGGGGCGTGTTTGTACGGACATATGAGTGGTTGCTATCGATAAATTATGCGTCCGTAACCAAGATACGTAACCAAGGGGCGGTGATATATGTATTTACCTCATCCGTCGTTTGGCCTCTTCCATCTCGCAGGTGTACGACACTACGAAAAACTGAACAAGGTCTAAATATCTTTTAAAAGTCAGAGCCAGGGCCATTTTTTTATGATCGACGTCCATTTTGTTTACAAACCTCCCACTTCAACGGTTTAGAACGCCTTGAAGTGGGCACTGGGATAATGAGGTTGGATAAGTGCAATCTCCTACTAGTTTGGATTGGGACTGGAATGCACCATAAGTCCACCTCTAAAATGAGAATAAATAAAAGTGTGTGTGTGTCTGCGGCTAACAACAGTTACTATGGTGATGCTATATACAAATGCAAAAACACTCCAATCGAAAACCAAAACAAAATATTAAAACGAATACAGTGGCCACAGTTACACAATTCAACGATGTTGTCTTTCAAAACGCTCAACAGACGTGTATCTACACAATCTATGGCTCCGTCTCAATGGTCTTAAATGTAAGAGAGCTGTCTTACAACCTTGGTGTCTAATCCAGGTCTTTTTTAAGGGTGAGATTATTCCAAAAAACTTTGTTTACGAACGTTCTTTTATGACGTTAGTATGCTGAAAGACCGTAGGTTACTTACGTAGGCTAACGTACTGATGTTAGAAAGTTGGCTGAGTGACGCCTCGCAAATCACATCAACCATTATTGCTGGTTACAATGATGGTGTTATCGGATAGTGCAGTGTCTATTTCTCGGTAAGTTTTGAAAAATCTAAGCGCGAAAACGCTGAAAACATGTACATTTACATACAAAACATGACCGTCAGCGGAGTTGGTCCGCCATCTTTGTTTACATTTTCAGTTGCCGGAGGGTTGTGGCGCAAAGGTTTGTGGGCAGTAGACAGCATCAAGGCTACACCGATGGTTCCTTGAAAAATTACCCTTATATGATGTATTCTAAGGTGTCTTATGACCCCCGAGAAAATAATTAAGAAGAATGGGACAGTACTTCCTTC
The DNA here is from genome assembly GCF_963457725.1 of Sprattus sprattus. Lineage (NCBI taxonomy): Eukaryota > Metazoa > Chordata > Actinopteri > Clupeiformes > Clupeidae > Sprattus > Sprattus sprattus. The sequence goes on along the minus strand of NC_137922.1, from coordinate 6,098,109 downwards.
TCTTGTTGTAAGACACCAGGGTGCTCGGACAGCATTTTAAGACCATTGAGACGGAGCCTATAGCTCATAAAAATGATGTCATAATGCCACAGAGTTCTGCCATGCAAGTCTATGGAGAAAAAAGGGGAACAATAGTTGAACAATAGAACAATAGTTGTGCTGAGTAGTAAAAGTTTGAGGGTCTGCCACGCCCACACCTTTGAGATTTTCAAAAATCCGTACATACATTTTGATCCCCCATGGCTGAAGAGTATCCTGACCAAGTTTGAAGGCGTTTCCATTAAATCTGTAGGAGGAGTTCGCAAAAATGCAGTCAAAACGCACATTCCACTCAAAATTGCCAACTTCCTGTTGACCTGCCACCATGGCGTCAATACACTTTTTGGTACGTCTGGGCATGAAAAAGGTGTGTACCGAATTTCGTCGAGCTATGCCAAAATAACCCCAATGCAGAGGGGTATTTGCAATTTCTAGGGGGCAATACAGAGCCATTTTGCCCCGCCCGGAAATTCTTTCAACGCAAAAGATCTTAGACTTCCCGGCATAACATCCCTGCCAAATTTGGTGTGTTTTCGAGGAAGTTTTGTCAAGAATAAAAATAATAAACTGAGCAATCCTAATAGGGCCTCTCTGCTTTCAGCAGCTCGGGCCCTAATAAGACATTATTCATGTAATTGAATAGTTTTTTTTTAATAGTTTCCATAGTTTATGTAGGATAAGCATATCATTGTGTTATAGATTGCTACTGACTATTTCCTTTCTACAAAATAATACACACCATGTCCGAGATAGGTTGGCCATTCCGAGGGTATATAGAGCATATGGTACTCCTGGATAGCTATACAACCAGTCATTGATCACTGGTGTGTTTCCAGCAAGTTCCCAACACGTGGTCACTTAGCGGAAACTACTAACAGAAACACTCGACGAGGCAAAATCCCGGACGATTTGGGAATCCCTGCCGGACGCATTTTTTAGGTCTCAAAAAGAGGACATGTCCGGGAAAAAGAGGACGTCTGGTCACCCTAATATAACTGCGTTCTGTATTTTTGCCTGCCGATGCCCGCCGACCTGACTTTGATTACCTTCTGCCGATCTAGTAAGTAGCTTATTTGCCGTCTTGCTTAGTCTTGTGTTGCACATGATTGATGTTTGACTGTGTAAGGACAGTCGTTGAGTAATTAGTTTGTCATAATGTCAAAGTCAGCACATTTCAAGAGATTTCGTTAGTTTTAGCTGCTAGCATACCTTTAGCGAATAGCTATTAATCCTTAATGCACCTTTAAGAAGTCTACACTTTGGAAAATAGGCTAGCGTCTGTATGTCGCGGTCCACAGACCACATTTTAATGCATTCACTCGCAAGGCATTGTGTGTAGATTTTAAAATGTGTTGCACATATCTTTTTTAGGAAACAGTTGTTAGCAAAGGGGACAGCCCTAAAACCTTAATATTAGATTTTCTTTACAGATGTCCGTGGGAAGAGAAGACAGCCAGTTAACACAGACTTGCTCCAAATGGCATTACTTTTTGAGCTTTGGCTATGGAAATTAAGTGTGTGTGCTGAATGCATGTGAATGAAAACATTTGACCGAGTTTCAGTGGAGGCCTTTATCAGTAAGTATAACTTAACAAAAAACTGTTACTTAAATAAGGCATTCATATTCAAACTTAAACAAACAAATAGAAGTTTTGTTAAACAAAAGCACCAGACCTTATCATTAATCACCAATGCTGATGCAAAAACAGTATTAGTGACCTGTAAAATGTTATGAGCTATGAGGTTCAAGAGATATACAAATTGACCATGGAATTTTGAACTGCTCTTCCTGCTGGTTCATCGGCTTGATGTGGTGGTGGTGGCTGCAGCTGTGGTACTTTTGCTTCAAGTGGTGGTCTGTCCAGGATGTCTTCGTTCAGAGGAACTCTTCGCAATTGGGCAATGTTATGAAGAACAATGAAGGCAGATATTATATTGCAGGCCTGCTTCGGCTCCACACGAAGATAGTTCAGGCAGGCAAATCTGCGTTTTAGAACACCATTGATTCGCTCAATTGTTCCCCTTGTTGCGCTCTGTGAATTGTTGTACCTCTGCTGTTAGTCACATGTGGCAGTAGCAAAGGGGGTCATAAGCCACCGTAGAAGTGGGTAGCCACTGTCACCCAGGAGGATACCATCCGGCGCAGTTTGTTGCAGTCTTCTGTAGAGATGACTTTCTCTTAAAATCCGTGCATCATGTACAGAACCAGGCCATCTCACAACACAATTGGTTATTTTAAGGTCAGCCTTCCCTATGAGCTGCACATTAGTACTATGCCGTCCCGTTCTGTTGACAAATTCCCACTCTTTCATGGGGTGCCTGAATGTGTATGTGGGTGCAGCAATAGTGTTAGGCATCCTGGCAATTGAGAAGAATTTTCTCTTGGTTAGTGTAATTTCTTCCTCATTATTTGGAAATCTCACTGAATGCATGACGTATCCTACTGTATACTTTGTCACAGCCAGGCCATCTGCAATGACTTCATAAAAGGATCCACAGGCAAAGAAACGTAGGGCAATAAGTACCTGCTCCTCCACAGTTAAGGCATGACTCCTTCTTGTAGGACGTTGAAGATGTGGGTGAAGACTATCACATATATACAAAATGTCTTCTCTTCTAAATCTAAAACGTGCATAAAGCTCATCATTTGAGTACTGCTCAATGAAATTAGCTCGTTAGACATACTGATGAGGCTTGTATCGTCTCTGACGGTGCCGCAGGACATGTACTATGGATGTCATGTTGCAGAAGCAAAGGTCATTGACCTAACGAGCCCAGTTTTAAAGTCTGTGACCTGTTCTTTCTCACCTGCTTTCAATTTAGCCTTATGGTATTTAATTTCCTTAGTGATAGGGCTTTCTCAGACAACATGGAGAAGAATAAAGGAAGTAATTTTACCACAACAGAGACAACAGCCCTTTTGGAGGGTGTTCGTGCCAATTACAAGGCCCTTTTTGGAGCTTTTAGTGGTCCTGGACAGAGTTCTCTGTCCTCAAAACTAAAAAAAAAAAATGGGCCGACATAACGAGGCCAGTTAATGCCACTGGTAGTGGCCAACGGCGGAGTGTTGAACAGGTTTGGCTTAGGTGGAAAAACTTAAAGCAGAAGGTTACAAATGACCATTCAGAGGCGAAAAACCCCCAAACAGGGAACAAGTCCATAAAACGTGGGGAATTCACTGAAACGGTTTTGGACATCATAGGAGGTGAGATTTCCCATCCTTGTTTGGGATACTGCCAGCTGGTACAGGGAAATCAGTTGATCCCACAGAACCATTAAACCTGTCGACCGAATTGATCACCCTCACCCCTGTGGAGCTGGCATTTGAAGAGCCCAGCACAAGTCAGAGCCCTGTCTTGTAGGAGATGTGGAATCCACCGGCACCACCACCACCATGTAAGCGCAAAAGGCAAGCTGAGAAGGGGGATGGCTACAATGAATTACTGAAGGTGGAAACGGAACGGGCTCAGCAACAAAAAATTCTGACAAATGAACAAATCAAACTGACACTACTTAAACAAGAAGAAGTGAAGTTAAGAATTCAGTTGCTGGAAAAGCAGTTAAAAGATGAATGAAATGTACTGCAGAATGTTAAATAAATCACATTGTTTCTCACTTTGTTGTTGTTAATTGGAGTTTGTAATGTCACTTAGCAATAGTGTAATGTTTATTCTATGTTGCACTTCTGACGCTGATTGGTGAAAGCATTGCAGTAAATGTTTGCAGCGTGCATGTTTGCAGAAAAAAAAGGAACGTGAAAAGGAAATAAGCATTGATCAAACAGCAGTGAAGCGTAGTTGTATTAAACAAAGAACTTTGGGAGCAGTTACACTTTAACTGTTCAAATCTTAACATGTAATCTCCCTCAAATCCACCTCTGAGGTGGGATCAGGGTGATCTTGATTTTTAGGATCAAAGTGATCCAGATTTCCCACTTAAGTTTTGAAATACTCAACAGCAGTTTTTTTTTAATCTGGATCAAAGGCAGGATTGGATTTCCAAATCTGAATCTTCAGAATCAGATTTGCTTTGAAATACCCATTTTTAGGATCTGATCAGGATTTAACCCTCTGGGCGCCACAGTCGACTTTTGTCGACAAGATGCCGCACTGAATAAAACGGTTGTTTTTTTCAAATAGGGTGTCAAACTCCGTTTCTACTCCCATCCACTAGTGGCAGAACATGTTGTACTTCAGTCTACACCAGGAATTACGTCATGTTTATATGTAAAACTGAAGCGAAAAGGCGGGGTAAATCAGTGCGACGAGTTCCAGTGAAGCAGAGAGGTTTTTCACGTTAGCCAGTGTTGAATCATTAGCGCCTGCCGCCTGTACATTAGATTTGCGTAAGATGACGGGCAAAAAACTTACCTGCAATGAAGTGTTGGGGCTTCTTTTCGCTGATCCTGATTCGGAAGAGGAATATAATCCTTTTGAAGATGACGGTGATTCGTTTAGTGACCACGCTTCTGATGATGCCCGGCCTTGCGGTAGTGCAGCCGGGGAAAGTGCGAGTGTCCACCAAGCACAACAAACAAATTATTGCCATGTTCCCAATACATTAGATAGTGTTTCACGGGGGCGGGGTGTAAGTGTGGAAGGTGTCGGTGAAGGGAATGAGCCTGGGGCAGCTGTTGAGGTCCGGTCATTTTACCGCGCTAGCCACCTAGCTTCCCGGTCTCCTGACCATGACAACCATGTTGCTACATTTACCTCAGGTCGCGTTCCTCTTCGTAATGTTGGGGACACAAATGTGGTTCAGTCTTTGCCTGTCACTGGTGGTGTTAGACGGGGGAGAAGTGTGCAGAGGAGAGGAAATGGGCAACGTAGGCACAGGGTGGGGATGGAAAAAGACGGTAGTCCGAGCCCCTCGGCCCGGCGTGCTGGAGGCAGAGGTGGGCGCGGTGTTGCTCGCAGCAGGAGCCGTGTGTAGTCGTAGTGCGCTGCCTGATCAAGACATGAATGCAGGCTTTGAATACGTGACAAATATTGACGATGTTTATCCAAATTGGATCACCCCATTCGAACAGCAAACTGGCTATATAGGACATAGAAACATTACAAATTCAGATTCGGCCCTAGATTTTCTCTCTCTATTCCTCAATGATGAATTTTGGAATTTGCTAGTGACAGAGACAAACAGATATGCCAGTCAGTTTCTTGCCTCCCACCAACTCAAGCCTCACTCCCGATTCCACCAATGGAGTGACGTTACCATCACTGAAATGAAGGCTTTCATTTCACTGCATTTGAGTATGGGTTTAGTGGAAAAGTCTGAAGTGGAGGACTATTGGGCAGAATATTGGCCAACTGCTACACCAGGTTTTGGCAAGGTGATGCCTCGAAATAGATTTGAGATAATAATGTCTTTTCTCCACTTTGTCAACAATGAACAGTACATTGGCAGGGGCCAGCCAGGCCATGACAGATTATTTAAAATTCGGCCAGTGATAAATTTGATTGTCCCCCAGTATTCCCAAGTTTACAGTCCATCGAAACAGCTCTCCCTTGATGAAATGACCATAGCATTCAAGGGCAGATCCACCCTGAAAATGTACAATCCGAACAAGCCTGACAAATACGGGTACAAGGTGTTTGTTGTCAGCGAGGCCAAGTCTGGCTATGTCCTCGAGTGGTCCATGTACACCGGTCAAAGCAGGCCTGGTGAAGGGGAATATGGTGCCACTCACCTAATTGTCCGTGACCTCATGACCCCGTACAGAGGGAGAGGGCATGAGGTTTACATGGACAGTTATTACACGTCGCCAGCTATAGCTGAGGAGCTGGCAAGTTATAACACTGGAGTCTGTGGCACTGTCAGCAGTAAAAGAAAGGGCATGCCCAAGGGCCTAACCAAGGAGCATTTAGCTTTGAAGAAGGGAGATGAGCCCGTCTATATGCGGAAGGGGAAACTTTTGGCCTGTGCTTGGCATGACACCAAGCGGCTGACAATGTTGTCAACACTCCACAGCGTTGGTGGCATTAGGAAAAGCATTAGGACCAAACACAGTGCCACTGGGTTTAGGGACATCTGTAGGCCTGTGTGTGTCGACGAATACAATTCATTTATGGGGGGTGTCGACACCGCAGACCAAAGGATGAAAACATATCTCTTTCCTCATAGGTCAACAAAGTGGTACATGAGGATCTTCAATGCCCTCCTCAGTATCTCGATGGTAAATGCGCACATCATTTACACCCGCACCACTGCTGCTCCCCACAAGCCCCTGAAAGTATTCATTCAGGATATTATCACTGGCCTACTGGATGGCTACAGCAGGAAAGAGACCAACAAAGGTCGCAAGTCATCCTCACTGGGGGACTTGCCAGGGAGACTTACAGAGCGTCACTTCATCCACAATGCAGATGATAAGCCAGACTGTGTTGTGTGCTCTGATCGGTCCCGCCCTAAAGGCCGCCGTCAGACACATTTCAGGTGTAGGCAGTGTGGAGTGGCTCTGTGTGTGCCCTGCTTTGAAAGGTACCACACCATCAAGCACTACAAAAAGTGTCAACTGGATGAATAGAAAATCATTACCACTAGGCCTACCTACTCATTTCTCCCAGTCACTCATAAGTAATTACTTCTTGTTTTGCCATTTCCCCTGGGCATTTTTCTTACTGCATAATAGGCTGTATCCTTACTATGTTTGTGTTCTTGTGATTTGAATGTCTTTGTCAGTGAAAAAAACACAAAAACCAACAAAAAAACAAACAAAAACAAAAAACCTTAAAAAAAAAAATACTAACGTTGTCTGTCGTCTTGTCTCGTCACCTCACTCATGATCTGTGCCTTGCCGTGGCGAGTGAGCTTTCAAACTAAACGGGTCTTGTCTAATTTTTGTTTGTTTGTCATAAAAGTCATATAGGGCTATATTTGCTCCACATGGAATCTGAGCGCCTACATAATAAATGGAAAATCTTTTTAGCAAAAGAACAGCCTATGCTACCTGCATACATTCATGCACATAGCCTAAATACATTCGGTTTGTTTCTGCCATTTATTGCTCATAATTATTAAATAATCTTTATTATTTAGATAGATAAGTTTGCTATTTACTATTTACCAGATTATTCAGTATTGTGCTTTATAACATGTACAAGGTGAGGGCCATTTTGGAAGTGGAAACTAATACATTTTACCATTCAAATATGTGTCATTTCGTGAAAATTCTATAATCCAAGATGGCCGCCACCCTATGACGTCATACTATGCAAATTAGATGGGTACATTTAGTCTCCACATAAACTTTAGGTCATACTAAACATTTCTCTAATTTACAGAAAGTCTCTTATCTATTATAATTTCTAAGTTATGGCCTTTTGAAATTAAGATGTCAAATCGGAACATTTCAGAGAAAAACCTCTGGCGCCCAAAGGGTTAATCCAATCCAGGTGGATTAATCCTGTGGGACAATTTTGAAATACCGGCCCCAGGAGACTGTGAATTAAATTAGTTTCATCATGAAAGTGTTCATTTTATACCAGAATCTACAGTGATATTTTTAAAGTTACTGCTGAGTGAAGACCAATCATGGCCATGCACTGAACTGTAATTAGAATGTCTTTTATATTTGATAGGCACCAATCCACCAGCCCCAATCTGTGTGAGTTGGGAAATGATCACCAAATGGAGGATGAGGTGCAAACTGAAAACTAGGAACAGAGATGCCCAAGACATGAACTCGCTTAACCAAGCAGAAACTCACTGGAACACCTTTAGCCTGAGTGAGTCCAACTTAATAATTACCAGTGTACAAGACAGAGAGGCTGACATTCTCTGAGGTAGATTATCATGAGGAACAGGTGTTTATTTTAGTTTATTTAGCTGACTTCCTAACCCAGTACAGTAGTCTGTAATTAAGTGACACTAATGTCTTGTAAATTATGTTGCAGGGTGGCTGGGCTCTGTCAGTGTGGAGGAGTGGGCAGAGACCGGTGCCTGACTTCAGCCCCTATGAGACAATTAACACCCTCTCCAGCTACATGGACGAGTCAACAATACAAATTACTACAAGGAAAAATAATTACAGAAGGAGGGTGTCTAGATCGCAAAGTGAAACTGTGAATCTCTGATCATCAGGATGTGTAGGAAGCTTGGGTCATTCCGTTGATTCATGAAGGAATCAACTGAGTTGAATTAATGTCCGTACTCTCTTGCACAAGTTTAAGGCCCCTCTGAAGGAGACACTAGAGAAAGCTGCCATCTTACTTGACTTTGGACAACATGTCCAACTGCAGAACACAGTACCCCAGGCTGGACCACTGTCCCAGGAGACTCCATTCATTCAAGGAAGGAGCCTAGAGGAGCTCCATGGCATCTCCCATTCTGGAGTGAATGCCCTGCCATGTACCACCAGTGGTCATGTTGAGGACTGCGACAGCAGAGGTCGGAGAAAGAAACAGGCTAAGCCTCACCGTGTCATGCCCAGCAAAAGGCAGACTTCAAGGTCCTGATTGTCCCACAGGCTGCGCTCTTCTGCTCTCCAGCACTTCCCTGTAGCATCAGTCAGATTTGGGGACATCCAGCCATGGTCCTACCAGGAGAAATGCAGAGCAGAATGATGTAAAGAAGTTTAGTCCGCTGGACATAGACATCCCCAATGAGTGGTCAACAGCTCCTAGGGAGAAAGAGGACATTTTCTTTCCTCATCTAAATGATTCTTCTTACAAAGCTGAGGTACCATGAATATGCTTAATGTCCGTACATGTTAGGAGATTATGTTAATGTGTTGCAAAATTATAAGATAAGTAGAGCTTTGAAAAAGAACGCGTTAACGCGTTATGATTAATGTAGCGCCCCTCATGCCCTTGACGATGGCATGACCTTGTAATTCAACTAACCTTTTACAGTGGGCGCTCCCCAAGTTCTGTAAAACAATTATGTACACTATATGAGTGATAAACCCTTACAGTGTTTGTTTTAATCTTATAGTGTTCCTTGCATGAACTCTTTTCACCACCATTAAGCAATCGTAATTTCCCTATTAATATACATATAATTTCCAAATCCTAAATACACTAACCCTTCAGTATAGCAATCAAAAATGAAACACACAATATCCTCTTTTTAAGTAAAATCAGAAATGTTTACTTGTGTAAAGTATTCAGCTTAACCGTAGGTCACCTTGACCGTTGACGCTATTTCAAAGCTAGGTAGACCACAAACGAACGGCCGCTTCGCTTAAGAGCAAACAAAAAGGTGCTAGCAGATGAACAAACCTTTCCCTCAAGGCGTTGGGAAAACGTGTTTGAAGGACGATGGAAAGTCCGGTGTGACTCTCTTATGATGGACTAAAAAGGTGAAAAAGGAGTAATTATGACTCTCTTATGATGGACTGGCTCAAAACGCAAGAAAAATAAACCTTAAGAGAGTCACTGTTACTTTACCTGAAGAGAGTCACTGTTACTTTCCTTGGTTAACTGTTTTGTTGCCAAAGACTGCAGAGGCTAAGAGCTTGATGGACCCGGGAAACTGGCGTCCCATCACCATTAGCTCGATGCTACTAAGGCTTTTCTCGAGGCTATTACACGGGCGGCTGTCGAGAGCGTGCCCAATAAATGTGAGGCAACGAGGCTTTATAAGATCACCAGGCTGCTCGGAAAATCTCCACATTCTCCAGAGTGTAATTAACACCAGTCGGAAAAACAAGATACCACTAGCTGTGGTGTTTGTAGACGTCGCGAAGGCGTTCGATACTGTCTCTCAAGACCACCTCCTGGCAGTCCTAATTGACAGAGGACTCGACAAGCACATAATAAACATGATCCGGAACTCTTACACGGACGGAGTGACGAGATTGGAAGTTGGTGGGAAGAAGTCAGACCCCATCAGCATGAGAGTTGGTGTTCGTCAGGGGGACCCGCTCTCACCCCTCATGTTCAACTTGGCTGTGGACCCCCTCCTCTGTACCCTTTAATCCGTTGGAAAGGGATTTTCCTCAGCCGGAACAAGTCTGGTGTCGATGGCATTCGCAGACGACCTGGTGTTGCTGAGTGATTCCTGGGACGGGATTCAACTCAACTTGGAAATCCTAAACAAATTCTGTGGTCTGACCGGACTGACAGTCCACCCAAGAAAAAGTTTTTCAGCTTTTTCCTGTCTCCACGCAAAACGAGGTGGTCCGTTCAGATGGAGGTCAATTCATGCCCCCCATGGACAGTAGGGGGAGGAGGCATTGACATGGTTGATCAGGATCGGACAGTGAGGTACCTCGGAGTTCAGATAGGGCCGAAGCAAGGGATCTTTCGGGAGGACCTGTTGGTGGAACTCAAAAACTTGCTGGACAAGGTGGGTGCAGCCCCATTAGAGCTACTCAAAAAAAAAAAAAGGGCTACATTGTCAATGTGAGCGACGTCTCTTCTCCTCCCTTCTCGTCTGGCAACCGCTTGCGGCTTCGGGCCCACTAACAATCTGTTCTCTGTCCGCAGGTAGACGACCACAAAACCGCGCGAGCGTTTGATGCGGCGCAATTGTTCTTGTGGCCCGACGAATTCAAATGGCTCAGGGAATGGGTCGCTTTGAGGAAAACCGCCCAGCCCAAGGCCCCAAAGAATGGGCTGTTTTTTTTTTTTACATCTGGCAAGGGCCCGGCCAAGGACCTCGACACCTCCCTCAAGGCGGCCTGGAGGGAAATGGGTCTTCTGGGCGCGTCCACCTTCACGGACATCAGGACGGCGGTGTCGGCGCACGCAAATCATTTTTTCACGGCCGAGGTGCGTGGCACTATGACACGGTTCATGTGCCACGACACCGAGACCGCTGACAAATTGTACGCGTTGTCGCTCGACGCCGCCCAGTCCAAAAAAATGAGGCAGAACTTCGAGGACATGATGGCCGGGACCTTTTTGTGCTGCAAATCGCAACCGTTTCTACGTTTTTTTCAGCGCCTTTGTTGCCAGCCTCTACGGCCACCGCCCGGGCGTCATTGCCAACATGCACCTTGACCAAGTTACGCCCGACTCACATTGCTGCGTTGGAAGGCGTTGATGCAACGGACGGTGGAGGAGGAGTTTGGCGCATGGGGTTCTGTTGATAACGGAGACGTTATAGTGATATTGACAGGTCAACAAACCAATCACGTCACTAGTGAGCTTTTACCCTGTGAGTAGTAGCATGCTAACCCTAACCCATCATTAGACAGTGTGCTCAGACACCTCGCAAATCCTATGATACGTATTTCTCAGTTACAATAAAGGGGTTTTTACATTGTACAGTGTCTATTTCTCGGTAACTTTTAAAAAATCTAACCAAAAAAAAGTCAAACAACCAACTTGTAGGTACAAATACGACCATCTACGGAGTTTGGCAGCCATGTTTTTTTTAGTTTGCCGCTCTGTAGACGTGAGCATATTCGGGATATGATTGGCTAGTGCCTGTGCTGTCAGTTATGCTTGAAAGGCAATATGATTGGCTGACGCATGCATTGCCTGTCAAAGTTGAACCTTCTTCAACTCTTGTCGCGGGCAAAGCATGAAACGCAACGCACGCGAACCAAACGGAGCCACAATTCAGTTCGGCAAAGGATGACGTCACCCCATGCAAAGTGAATGGGGATGCGTTAACCCTGACGCATCAACGCCTTCCAACGCAGCAATGTGAGTCGGGCGTTATGGAGGCAGCGTCCGCGGGCTGCAAGGAAGAGGGCTACATTGTCAATGTGAGCGACGTCTCTTCTCCTCCCTTCGCGTCTGGCAACCGCTTGCGGCTTCGGGCCCACTAACAATCTGTTCTCTGTCCACAGGTAGACGACCACAAAACCGCGCGGGCGTTTGGGGTGGCGCAATTGTTCTTTTGGCCCTACGAATTCAAATGGCTCAGGGAATGGGTCGCTTTGAGGAAAACCGCCCAGCCCAAGGACCTCAACACCTCCCTCAAGGCGGCCTGGAGGGAAATGGGTCTTCCGGGCCTGCCCACCTTCACGGACATCAGGACGGCGGTGTTGGCGCACGCAAAACATTTTTTCACGGCCGAGGTGCGTGGCACTATGACACGGTTCATGTGCCACGACAACGAGACTGCTGACAAATTTTACGCGTTGTCGCTCGACGCCGCCCAGTCCAAAAACATGAGGCAGAACTTCAAGGACATGATGGCCGGGCCCTCCTCGCCTGCCCAAGCCACAGACACCGCGAAGGCCGGCCGCTCCTCCGGCAAGAGGAGCCACAAAACACAGCGACCTCCAGCAGCGACAGCGATGAGGAAGAGCCACCCACCTACCAGGAGTCTGGTTCCTCCTGCCTGGAGGAGGAAAGGAGAGAGATGGCAGAATCCGATGAATCGGATCAACAGGAGCAGGTGAGCCCAGCACCAACAAAGCTATATCTGTTTCTCATTGTCTTTGTTCCATCCCTCACCCAATTTTTTTTGACACTGCTCCATGTAGACGCGATGGAAAAAAATATCCATGTGAAAAATGAATCCGGATTCAGACAATCCAGGCTTCGTGTAAACGAGGCCTAAGTTTCTCAACACTGCGTGCATGAAATTAGACTTATCTGATAGTGATAAAATCACATAATAAAATTAAATTTACTTTTAAGGAATAGACTTTTGTCCAATTTTGACAGACTCTTTGGTGTTTTCATATTTTTTGTTCTTCAGTAAGTCGTCACAGCATGATAGGACAACTATTTTTATAACCTTTTGTCAACTATGAAATGAATGCTTCTTGTACTGAAGGGAGACATACAGAAAACCCACCCTGGTGGTGAGTAACCTTGTTTCAGTGTGATGTCCTGTGTGTCACGCCTTTTCTCATTTGGGTAATCTAGGTTGCCATTGGCCGACACCCGGTATAAAAGACTTCCTCATTGCCTCCCGTGGCAGCACGCTGAAGGATCGCCATTCTGGAGAACGCAGTCATTTTTGAAGTTAAGCTACTTGTGAACATGCGGGCCTTTGGCCGCCCTGACTCCGCTGGACCGTCGCGCAGCCTCACCGTGCTGCCTGGCCCCAGCTTTTTCGTGGACTTTGTCTTTTCGTTTGTGTCTGCCCTACTGTCATTTGTTTGCCCGACCAGCTGCTTGGTCACACGTGTGATCTCTTTGGAATAAAAAAAAAAAAACACTTTGAGCAAACAGCAGTCTCTGTGTCTGTATCAATCTCTGCGACAAACTTGAATGTAGTTCTTCACAAGTAGGTGGTTTTGATGGACAAGAATAATTATGAGTTGTGGGTAACAAAGTTTTTGTGCTTCCTTCATGGGATGATGGAAGCCATAGCCAGATGAAGATGATGAAAATAACGACAATATTACAAAACGAGGAAGCCTTTGCCGAATTGATACAGTTTATGGATGATACATATTTCTCTCCGGTCATAAGAGAAGCAACTAACAACGTTCAAAAAGCTTTGACAGTTTTGGGGGACCATTACACAATAATGTTTGCTGAGTTTAAAACCAAGCTGAGAAGTTGGGTATACCGAGAAGTTTCGCACCGCGCACATATCCTATCAAGGCTATACAATTAAGGCACCTAGATTAAGGCCGAATCTCGATTCTTCTCCTTGCCCCTTTTGCTTAGTCTTGTCTTAGTCTTAACCCTAGCACTTGCAAGTGTAAGGGCCAAGGGCCGAGATCTTTTCCCTATGAAATGAGACGCCACTCGGTTTCGGGTACGTCATGCGTGACTGTATGAGCTATGAAACTAGCGATTTAAAAAAAGTCTAATGAAGAACATGGTTGCAGATATATATGTATACAACTGTGTAGAGCACGAAACAAGACTGTCGTCATTTTTAAATTAATTATAAGCCAAAAATACTTACATGTAGTGTATGTAGCATGATAGCTGGCAAGCTACCATATAAGCCAATGGAGTGGTGGTATACGCGCTAATTGTATCCTAAAACTACCGTTTGAAAGCTTCAGTTAAGACCGACAATACTATGCATCGTTCGAGTAGCACATTTCAGATCAAACCGAGTCATTATAAACATATAAAAAATTGTGTAGATAGCTTTATTCATGTTAAATATTCCTCGCTTCAAGCCGCCATGTTTTTTTGAAAATTCTCGAGCTGGTTTCGCGGTGTGCTCTGGGATAGCCCTTGGAGGAGCAAGGTAGCTCTCCGATCATCTCAAAAACGAGGGCCATACACCCCTTAACCTTGATCAAGTTGGGTATTGAGACACCACTAGCTCTCACATGAACGCGCAATTTCAAGGGTAAGGCGTAAGATAAGGGGTAAGGGGAAGTATTGAGATTGGGCCTAAACCTACAATTTTTCCTGTGACTCAGCACAACTAGGGGGGTCTGGGGGCATGCTCCCCGAAGATTTTTCTGAAAATATCCCTTTAAATAGTGTCCTCTAGTGGGTTTTAGGAAGAGAAATTAATTAATTTAGATTTAAAATATGGCACAAAAATAAACATATTAAAGATATCTGCTGAGGTGCTAATTATACTGTAGCATGGTAGGGATTTGCAGCTCAAGTGAGTAGGTAAACGTTGTAAGCTAGAGTTCACTAGCTAGTTATAGCTGGCGGAGCTATTGTTATATCCAGCAGCTGATTATGGAAGCTATCACCGTCTGTCTGCAGGCTCGCGAGGCTCACTTACTCACGACCAAACAGAGCAGGGCGCTTGCCACCACAGTCTCAAACAGCAGGCCCGGTTCTGAAGGGGTAGCAACGGGAGCAATTGCACCCGGGCCCGTGTAGAGGGGGGCCCGTTCTCTTTGATCCTTTCTGATATACCGAGTGTGTCTCTAACAGCACAAGTTGACCCTGTGGCCTGTGCAACGCAATCTCCCTATTGGCTGTTAGCGATTTTTTTTTTTTTTTAAATGTATCAAAACACATGTATCACACCCCCCTCCCCCCGTGGGAAAATCGCGACGCAGACTGGTTAGTTAGACGCGAGCCTCGCAGCCTGCATTCTATCAACGAATGTTACGAGATGAGGTTACTAAAATATTCTGCATGTCTACTCAGTTTAAGAAGTGCTTCCCAAGTAAAGGTTTGAAAAGAACTTCAAGCTTCAGACTTTCTGTTAGGGAAGCTGTTATCTATCTGCAGAGCAAATGTCAGGCTCATACAAAAACATTAACGTGAATTAATTGATGCTAATACCTAGCACGGTGTCTATAGGATTTCCCATATACGTTTGCATTAAGCTAACGTATTTTCTACCACAGTAAAACATGCAATACTATGTGATTGTTTTTAGAAAACGAATGTTACGTGATGAGATTACTAAAATGTAGTCTGCATGTCTGCTCAGTTTAACAGTGCTACCCAAGCAAAGGTTTGAAAAGAACTTCAAGCTTCAGACTTTCTGTTAGGGAAACAGCTTTCTATCTGCCAAGCAAATGACAACACGCGCAACCTTTGGGAGCATGAACTGCACTGAGTTTTTGCGCAACAATTAACCCCAACCTGAAGCAAGCAGCCCTTTAGTAGGCTAAAATGTCGGGACACAAATCCGGTTCGCTAAAGAGAAAGGAAAGTAAACGGAGGAGCGAAGGTACAAAAAAGGAGGCAGAAAATGCGAATGTATACATCTTGGCTGAGTAGGCCTAGTACACAAACGGCAGAGGATACGGGCCCTGAGACAGATGTTGGCGCATCCACTAGACTGTCTGCGTTGGCTGTGTTGTCCATCGAAAACCGCACGGCAAGACAAGTGGATTACAGTGACATAATCGCAAGATTTGCTGCGGCCAAGACACGACGCATACAGTTTTAAGGTAGGGCAATGGGGAATCAAGACAGTCCGCTGCGGCTGCATGCTTTCAGTTCAGTTGTGTTGTTTAATTGATCGGATTTAGACTAGGTTTTTTTTTTTTTTTCAGGCTGTGCTACTTGAGACTATTTTATTTCGTACTCTAAAAAGTTAACAAATTAAGTTCACTAAATCGGTTGTTACGTGTGAATTTGACGATCTAATAGGGCTAGAAACGCCACTGGTCTTGTCATTTGCAATGTAATAAAACGTAACTAATTTGAAGACGACATACACATGCATGCCGTCGTCTTAAACTTGAACACAAGGAAAATGCATCTGGCAGAAATGAAAAAAGCCATTGTCCTACCATGATGTTTATTGTAGATGTATTTATCTCAAAAGCACGTTAATGTAAAAGCACAAGACTTCTTCTGACTTTATGACCTGTCAACTTGATCGTATCTACTATACGGTTGGCTCTAGCCTAGTGGTGTGGTGGTGAAGTGAGTCATGCTGCCTTCATGAGCCTAAGGTAGGCTACGGTCTGGCTATGCCCCGTGGTATGGTATCCTATTTTAATTTAACGTCTTGAATGGTAAGAGACCACACAGGGATGGATAATGAGCGTTATTTAACATTAATTTACAATGTCACATATGGCAGACACCTTCAGATATGAGACCCCCTTAGATTTTTGACTTTGTTGCTTTCATGGGAGCTAGTCCTCACTCTATGGGAGCTCGGCTCCCTCTGGCTCCCACGTAATTCGAACACTGCCGAGAAGCAAAGTGCTAACTCGAATGATGATCACAGTGTTATGATGACGATGACTTCCTCAACCTCGAGAGCAGGGGGAAGAAAGAACTTTACCTGCCATAACTGCAACCAGAAAGGGCATGTAGCTCTGGGGCATGTCTGAACGAGCATCATCAGCGACCGAAGCAATGGTACAACTTTTGCAGAAGTGCAAAATATATTACATATTTCTGATACACTCGTCAAAAACAGTTGGAAAGTGGAAATTGGTGTTAGGTTGATTATTTCTCAGTAGCGGATGGAAGATCCATACGCAGCCACAACAGCCTGGCACCTCCTCCTCATGATGGTCACCAACCTGGTCACACGTTGCTGTAGGATGGCATTCCATTCCTCAACCAGGAGTCGTTGCAGGTCAGCCAGCTTAGTTGTATTGGTCACTCTTGAAAGGAACATTTTATATACCTTATAGTTGGAGAATCAGTCTGAGATATGATCAGTCCAGGAAACCTTGTACAATGGTGCGCACCAAGGGAGACAGACGTTCACTCAACAGAGCTTCACCTCTGAATCTTTTTATAGTCAGCCATTGTAACATTTTAGTTATACAGTGCCACTTGAAAGTATGTGAACCCCTTGAGCACTTAAGAGTTTTCTGTTGTTTTACCATGATTTTCATCACCAATTTTGCATAGATGAAATGTCAGGTTTATGTTTATGAATTGCATGTCCTTTTTTTAGAGGGAATTGTTTGAGTAGCCAAAAAACTACATGAAACATGGAATTAGTGTGATTGCAAAAGTAAGTGAACCCCCAACTGCATTGGTGAAGTCAAGTAGGTAACAGATTTGGTGAAACACATTTGGGTGCTTGATTAGTCAATTAAGCAAACCAATCAAATGAGACATCGTTAGGAAAAGGGTTGGGCAACACCGATTAAAAGAGAGAGGAAATCAACCAAACTACAGTTGTGCCAAGGTGTACACACACGGAGGAACAATGCCGAGGGGAAAGGAGATATCCAAGGACATCAAAAAGATGGTACTGAAAGCCCACCAGTCTGGGGAAAGCTACAAGAAACTCTCCAAAGGTTTCCAGCTCCATCCATCCATCCACGGTTAGACAGATAATTTACAAATGGAGGGCATTCAAAATGACCGCAACTCTGCCAAGAAGTGGACGCCCATCAAAACTATCACCAAGAAACACAAGAAGAATATTAAATCAGGTCAAATCCAACCCACACATCACCTCGAAAGAGTTGTGGACCTCTCTGGCAGCCTCTGGTGTTAATGCACATGTGTCTACAATTAGACGAAAATTGAATAGCCATCACATTTATGGGAGGGTTGCTAGAAAGAAGCCTCTGCTCTCCAAAAAGAACAAAGATGCCCGTTTTAACTTTGCCAGAGAGCACTTGGACAAACCAGAGGCCTTCTGGAAGTCCATTCTCTGGACAGATGAGTCCAAGATTGAATTATTTGGTCACAATCAAGGCCGCTTTATTTGGAGAAAAGCCAACGCTGCATACCAAGAAAAGATCCTCCTCCCAACTTGTGACTGGACGGACTCCATATTATCAAGGGAAACATGAATTCTCAGGCCTATCATGAAATTCTTGATCTGAACCTCCGGCCAGGGCCGCTGACAGGTTTGGCTGGGCCCGGGACAAAATCCCCCCCCCCCCCCCCCAAAAAAAAACCCACACACACCTCTACTTTCTCAGTCCCTACCCTACCCTACCCTTAAATGACAGAAATTAAAAAAAATACTCATTACTCAACAAACAATTTATTTGAACATTTTAACATTAACTTTGTGTGCAACTATTTAGGTGCGAAATGCCATGCGCTGGACTTTTGTGGTGGCAAAGTCATCAATGAGGTCATTTAAGTCCAGCTTCTTTGCAAGCTTGTGCTCTATGGAAAGCATTGCCAGCAGTGTTGCCAACTTAGCGACTTTGTCTCTATATCTGGCGACTTTTCAGACCCCCTTTGCGACTTTTTTAGCAAAAAGCGACTAGCGACAAATCTAGCGACTTTTTTTTTTGTCATTTGGTGGATTTTTGTGTAGACAAAGCACTGAAAAAGCATCTCACATATCCTGTTCTGCAGTTCATGTTACAACTGATCTCACGAGAGCTGAGAACAGCGAGGGCTGTCATGGTCTCCTCTCCACTCACATAGCGCAGTCTGACGAAATAACAGCAACATATTAGAACTTTGTATTCGCGGGAAAAATATCAGTGTTACCCCGTCAGAATTGCATATTCTGCGCATCCGCAGCTTATTTACATATTATGCAAATTAGTTGATTACGTCATCTAGCGACTTCTGGCGACTTTTCAGAGCGCTTACAGCTACTTTCCTCACAGAAAAGTTGGCAACACTGATTGCCAGCCCATTGAGCCTCTCCTGTGACATCTTTGAGCGCAAGTAGTTTTTTATTAGCTTCAATTTGCTGAAGGCTCGCTCACCTCCAGCCACAGTCACATGCATGGACAGGAAGATCCTGAGCAAAATGCAGAGGTCCCCATAAATGCTCTGAAGCCCCATTTTGTATATGGCATTCAAAAGATCCAGGGATCCAAGATTTTCTTTGAATGTTGCACTGTATGTTTTTTTTTTTAATGTGCAGGATTTAGTCTTGAAGGGACTCCGTCAGGTCACTCTTGTACTTTTCAGTGAGATTTTTGCAGGCTTCCTTGATGCTGTCCTCCGGCATCTCCCTGAACTTCCAGAGGACACAGAACTCACTGCAGATCTGCTGCATGGACTGAAATCTTGTTTCTAAGTGGGACATTATACTGTCCATTGCAGCATTAAACACTTTGTCCCGAAAGAGGTCCTCTGGGCTTTGCACCTCTGTCTGTTGCTCATCAAAAAAGCGTCACTTCAATCTTGGCACTGATGCCCATGTCAGTGGCAACAGCAGTTGTCTCTTTCAAAAAATTGTTCCAAGAGGAACGCAATAATGCAATCTCCCCCTCCAACTCTTTAATATTAGCTGCTTGGACATCCAATGAGATTGTTGAGCACTGACTTATAATGTTCCTGTCCTCGATACATTGTAGCACCTTCGTCCAAAATGTGAGGAGCAAGACATCATTAAAGGATTGAAAGTAGGTTTTCAGCCCATGTGCCTCAGCTTTTGTGTCATTGCTCAGGTTTCCTGTTGAAATGAGTGTGTCAAGTGCCTGTATCACGCTTGGCAAATGTTTTGCCACTGGGCGCACAGCTTCAATCCGAGCACTCCATCGCGTGTCTGATAAGAGGTGAAGAGAACATCCCAAAACTTTTTGGAGGATTCCCCACCGTTGAGGACTTCCACTGAACAGTTTGTACAGCTGATTTACAAAGCCAAAGAAAAGATCAACTTTTAATATAAGATCAACACAATATAAACATTACAACAAACAAAATAACAAGCTGTCTTTCTGGTCATGTACCCATTATCACACTCAACAAACAAACTGAGGTAGTTCCAGTAATGTAAACATAACAAACAATTATCTATTCAATGATTCTCTCTTTGAAAAATGACAAGGCAGCAGAGAGACCCTTCACTTCATGTATTTTAGGTTCAAAAGTCGCCTGCCCTGCATTTCAAGCAGTAATCGTTTGTGAGCAACCACAGCTCCACACACGTTGGACATCCAATTATAGACTCGCAGCATGTGGCGAACATGGGATCTGGCATTACAGCTGCAAGGTTAAAAAAATATATATTATAAATTGATGCAGAAAATAACATTTAATTGTTAGTTTCAATAAAGAAGGAAATTAACTGTAAGCTATCAGAATCAGAAGTGTGTTTTATCGCCGAGTGAATGTTGAAGATGGCGATGGACACCTGTGACAGCTGGTTAGCGCAGTGCTTGAAGGTGGCAGGCGGCTATGTTTTGTACTGTAGAATGACCTACCGTTACATATCTTACACGTACCTTTACACACAAGACAGGCGAATGCATCCTTTAAGGGCTGCAGACCGGCATTTGCCATTATCTCCTCCTTTTGTGTCTTGGCCAGCTGAGACAGCTGGTAAATTGAATTAGTGACCTCTTGGAGACTCCCGGCGGCTTGCTTCAGCTGGTCAACACGTCCAAGGACCTCCTGCAGGCTTGAATCTCCATCCCTTCGACTTAAATGTATGAGCAGAAAAGAAAGGATTCAAGATTTTAATTTTTTTATTTTACTCTGTAAAAGCGTCAACCTATGAGACATTGTTGAATATAATTGAATCTTATTATACGGCTCTTCAGAACGTTCCAAAAAGCCCCGTTGATTTGAATGGGCCATCCCCAACGTTCGCAGGTACTTATTTTCATATAATGACCGCTGTGCTGTCAATGGCAACAGGTTTTGTGCTTCTGATATAGGTCTTTCGTATCATTCCGAAAGTATTGAGTCCGGTAACTTATCAATGGAGTTTCAGCGGACGGTTGAGCAGCTGTGTTCTAAAGAATGTTCAACGTCTTTGAAGTTCAACGTCTTTGGCGAACTATTTCTCTGCTTTTTAACACTACATATAGTAACAAATACATTGTAAAAAGACACACTGTGTTAAGTTATTTTTTTGTTTTGGCAAGTTGCCGTATAATAAGCGGGATAATGTATAGAACGCAGGTCCTTATCGGAAAATAAGTCCCTTCAGGGCGAAGCAAGACACCTCCGCTTCGCGTCGGTGTCCGGTTCACCCTGTCGGGACTTATTTTCCGATAAGGACCTGCGTTCTATACATTATCCCTTACATAATGACTTCATTCATGATCATCACTCAAAAAAGCAGACCAAATTAAGTTCAAATAATAATTATTCTTCCACTCTTCTTTCTTTTCTTTTTCCTTTCTTAACTTTTGCATTACATGGCATTACATTGCATTACACTGGTATTTCCTTCAGGAAGTTTTAGTTCATATTAGGGCTGGGCGATATGGGTAAAAAATGATCACGATCGATATTTATATTTTCGTTCGATAACGATATAAGACGATATAAATTAGGCCTAGGAAAAAAAATGTTGTGTTTCCTGTTTCCCAACCGACCCTAAAAAAACATGCCGACTCTTGCCTTTTTTGGGGGGTGGGCCGCGGACATAAATGAAAAAAGCCAGCGGGCTGTACTTAAAATTGACATGAGAACCGTTGAGACTCAACTGAAAGAGCTCCTCTCTTCCGTGATGAACTCGCTTGTGTTTTCTCCAAACGCATTTTGTAACAAAATGTGACTAACGAAACAAAATGTACGAATATGAAGATGTCGGTTGCAAAGTTCACGGCTTGCACTTTAAAGCAAACGTAAATCACCTCGCAATTGTCCCCTTTCCGTGTTTAAACGAAGAGACGAGTGTATAAGTGAGAGGCGTCGTGGTAACTCATAGGCCTATTTATTTTCTGGGGAAAACTCATCCAAAAATACTAATAAAATCACATGGCATTTGCAACTCGGTGAGCAATAGAACAAACCACACTACAACAAATACCACTTCTAAATGAAATTTAAGACCAAACTTACGATGGAAAAACAAATCAAAAGTGGAAATATACAGTTATCTTTCCAAGTTAACACACTGATGTCTGATAATAACCGGTTGAGTTTAAGAACATCGGCTAAATGTGTGTAATGCGATGCGAAAATACGATGATAAACCATTAAACAGGAGCCCTGGCTGTGTCGCAACCCGGGGGGTGGGGTTCCCCTCAAGTCTAGGCTACGAGATTCAGCCCAACAAAGCAACGTTCCGATCATTTGAACGACAGCAAGAAAACAACATTTGCGAATAAAGTGCACAATGGAAACATAGGACATTGTTCGTGTTTTACTACTCAAAGCATTCCAGGGATTGAGTTACAGTGGCAAGTTAGCGATCAAAGCAACAGGTAGATCACCTCCTAAAATCAGATTTTTTTTTTTTTGCTGTCTCACGCTGTGATCAATATGTTTAAGTGACCGCCGTTTAATTTCCATAAACTGTTAGTTCGTTGTAAGGTACAATAATACATTGCTATCGGGCGTGGTGTAGCGTGTGGAAATAGCACTGACAGCCAGGACTAGAGAGCTAGTTAACAGGCTAGCCAGCTAGTAGGCTATCTAGACGCTTTAGCTGCGCAGTAGTCTACGCTCTGACCTAACCATAGACAACGCAGCGATTTAAGACTTTTTAATGCCCCGCGGCCACCCTGACTACCATTTCTCTGCAACTTCCTGCTGCATCACAGAAATTAAATGGATTGCTGTTCCTAATTATTCTCTATCGACATTATCGATATTATTGAAAATGAATTAATGTTACGATAGCTTTATCGAGGGAAGTCTTTATCGCGATAATAATTTTTATCGTTTTATCGCCCAGCCCTAGTTCATATATGAATTTGCCTACAGATCAAATGTTGTATTACCTTGTTTTAGCTCTTCTCCCATTCTGAAACTCCACAAAGTCACTTTCAGGCACAGCGTATATTTTTCTTGAGTTCTGTTTCCAGAAATGGGAACCTAAGAAGTCCGAAAACATTAACTTCACTTCTGTTTTTAAAAGGGGTCATTGACTTTTTGGGGGTATTTCACACTGTTCCTTACGGTCTCCGAATAGGGTATGTTACATTGGTTGGGCTGAAAACAAACACGTGTTATTTATTTGAATGAAACAGTCAGGGACATGAAATAACGTTAGCCACATTGCCAATAAACTAAACCATCACACATCTACCGATAATAGAAACAGGGAGGATACGTTAGCATTGCTAGTAACTGTTAGCAACAACATCATACTACAGCTTGTACATTTTACCCACTGAACTGTCGTTAATCAACTGTGTCAAGATAAATTTGTTTTTTGCAATCAATGACTCCTTTAAAATCAACATTAAGGTTTATTAGAAACCACAAGTTAGAAGCAAGTTTCTTATCATACAACTTACTTCTTGTGCCCTCAGAGTCCATTATCTCATTTCCTTGGGTGTCCGTCAAGGTAATTGGCTCATCAGAGCCTATGGCATCCTGAACTTTGGCCGAAATTCGATCAACGCAAGCCTCAGCTTCCAAAAAGCGTACAACTACAGTCCTGGAAGGACTGAGTTTGTCATTTCGCAATTCTCCATATTAAAAGTCATTGTAGCGCCCCAATTTTTTTTAAGCTGTTATTTTAAAGGCACAATATGCAACAATTATGCTTCAGGATTAGGGTTAGGATAAGCAGTTTAACCTTAAAATAACAGCTTAAAAAAAATTGGGGCGCTACAATGACTTTTAATATGGAGAATTGCGTACGTGCCAATGGCATAGCAGGGTCGATAGGCATATAACTGCCTTCTGTAGTTTTGCCTGCCGATGCCCGCCGACCTGACTTTGATTACCTTCTGCCGATCTAGTAAGTAGCTTATTTGCCGTCTTGCTTAGTCTTGTGTTGCACATGATTGGTGTTTGACTGTGTAAGGACAGTAGTTGAGTAATTAGTTTGTCATACTGTCAAAGTCAGCACATTTCAAGAGATTTCGTTAGTTTTAGCTGCTAGCATACCTTTAGCGAATAGCTATTAATCCTTAATGCACCTTTAAGGTTAAACTGCTTATCCTAATCCTGAAGCATAATTGTTGCATATTGTGCCTTTAAGGCCCGTATAAAACTATTTTCGCCACTGTGTCATTCATTCCATTACATTTTAACTGATAAAACACAACTACCCTAAAGCAGAACACAATAAATAAATGCAAACAACACTTAAAAAACAATGAACCCGTTATAAACATCACTAAAATATACACATAACAAAAAAAAAAAAAAAATTCTTGTCACTCCTCGTCAGAATCTTCTTCTTCAACAGACAACACATGCCCTTCCCCAGAAGACGCCTCCCCTGCAAAGGAGATGTTTCCTGCCGCTCCGGGGCTGCCAGCAACAGGCACATCTAAATCACAACAAATACACGACAAATTAAAAACATTTCCATACAAACCAAAGCATTTCACAATTCAACAAAACATATAATTACCAGGTAAGACCATGTCGTCCTCATAGGCAGCTAATCTCTCCTCAAATGCAGTGATCCGGCTTCCTTTCTCTGCCACCTCCCTCGATAAAAAAGTTGTTCTGGCTTCCAGCTGCCTAATTTTCTTGTTAGCCACTTTAAGGCGACTCTCAGCCGAATTAATTTTAGTAAGGCATACTCCTCCTATAGTCACCATTTCCACAGCAATGTCCGTCCTCGCCACATCATTAGCGTAACACCTATACGGCAAACAAATTATAATACTTAATATAATTATTAATTAAACTACAGTAGGCCTACAAATAAAAACATTTACATCATTGAGCATGCATAAAAACACACGCCACAGAGAAATCCATCTACACATAATTAACCAGATCTACACTATAATAGAACACAATTAATAACCCTGTGAATCTTGAAAACATCTAACAAATACACAACAAAATCGTGCACATAATGAAATTCTAAATACACGATAGATTCCTTACACTCAATAGTTGCAAACGCTCCCTCAGACACTCATTTTCTTCACCATCAACTTTTGGCATTTTAGACGGGGAAGCCATGGTTCCTAAAGTGGTGTTCACTTTTGTTGAAACAAAACAATGACCCACACAGGGTTCCCACACCTGCCTTGAAAAAAAAATCCATACTACCTACTGATTTTCCAGGTACCATATTAAGTGATCTATAGGCCCCTGAAGCTTTCCACCCCCTCCCCTCACACACACAACCCCCTGCTTATGTGTTGAAATATCAAATCGGTGGTGAAATGGTGAACTGATCAACAAAGGCTCATATCGCGGACCCCCTGCAATGCCGTCGCGGACGTTGTTGCCGTTGGAAACCCCTGGGGTGGATCACTAAGCGCCGTCGCCACACTCCCTCCCCCCGCACACATATTCCGCCTGTACCACTTGTCAATGTAATTTCTTCCCTGAATATGGGTCTGAATAAGTATATTTCAGGCAATGTGACTTGGCTATTCAGACTATTTAGATCGACATATTTTTCTTATTTTAGATTTTTTTTCACGATATTCAAGAGTAATCTGGAAATGTGGAGAAATATCAAAGCGAAGGTATAAAAATAAAAAAAATAATTGGTGAACCGATCAATATAGGTTCATGTCGCGGACCCCCTGCAATGCCGTTGCGGAGCAGCAGGGGGCCGCGGACCCCCGGTTGAAAACCCCTGGCCTAGGACACCTGACTACTTACTTGATTTAAAAGATGTGCCAGTCAAGTCTACATTGTAAAGGCTTAGAGATTATGTCTTAGTGATAATATCCTGTAATGCATCACACATTTGAGATTATGAGTCTTACGTAGATGCGGTAGTATGCCTACTCTTACTCTGTAAAAGAGTTTGTTAATCAAAATAATGAACCTTAAAGGACCCATCGTATGCCCATTTTACCACAAGTTGAAATGGTTCCTTGGGGTCTTTATGAAATGCCAGTAAAATATTTTGGTCAAAATACCACAAGAATAATTTATTACAGCACCCTTT
The DNA here is from genome assembly GCF_963457725.1 of Sprattus sprattus. NCBI lineage: Eukaryota > Metazoa > Chordata > Actinopteri > Clupeiformes > Clupeidae > Sprattus > Sprattus sprattus. The sequence continues at coordinate 6,072,147 of NC_137922.1, read as the reverse complement.
TCACCCTGTCAAAAACAGCTCCCTACAGATTGACCTGTATTGAGTGCCTGTTCCTTTAAATGCTAATGAGCCAGCTCCCCCCTCCCCCCTCTCCCCTTCACTCCTCCCCCTCCTCCAAAAGATTTGCTCGCTTTAGCCCTCCAATATGGCTACTGCAGAAGATAGAATCTTACAACCGTATCTGTTTGAGCCAGAGTCAGAACAAGAGGCTCCCGAACATATTCAAGAAGTTAGGGCTCAACAAAACGTTTCTGAATGGTGAGTAAACTTTGTAAACCTCCTTTTTTTGTTTGTTAATGGGCCACAGTCTCGTTCGCGGTGTTGGTAGCATAATGGTGCAAGTGAATCTAGTTACGTGAACCATGTGTGAATGTAGGAGTATGTAGCAAATACAGTGTGTTTATAAGTTCCTGTTTGTAAGTGTTTATGTAAATGCAAGTAACGGGAACGCCATAAAGATATAATTGCTAGATGAGTACGTTCTGTTGTGAACATTCACTCAATTTACCTCAGGACTCCGGAGTTGCATATAGTAGATGTATAATGGGCCCAACCACGTCCTCGCAGGTTAGATAAAAGTATAGGCTCTCTCTCTAACGTTTTACCTGCATTTATTAGCGTTAAATCGTTGTATTTGATGACTTATGTCCGTAATATGAACACAACGTTCAAATAAAGTTTACCCGCAAGGTTGTCACTTGATAATACTCTTTGTTTATACAGGTGTAGCCTACTTGTGGCAAGTGTGCTAAAATGCCTACGGAGCCTGAAAATGTATGCTGCAGGGAGATACCACAGGTAGAAGTATTTGTGAATTACATTGACATTGTAAATATGCAGTCATCATCTGTTTTATATTCCACGTCACTTACTCTCAATATTCAAGGTTACAAGAAGAATACTTCAGCTCGAGAACCCGACAGCATGCATGGTTGACCATCCAGGCCTTGAACCTGTGTGTTTGAATGTCTATTCTTTGCAGAATGCATAACATATATAGGGCAGATTATGGGCCTTTACATGAAAGAGGAATAGAGCAGTACGTTTTTTTTTTGTATGCATGAGTTATCAGTCATTTCTGCAATACAAATATGACCAAGAATAAAAATACAATAAATTATCCTTCCCTCTGTATTACTTTGCTAACTGCTCATCTTACATGTGTCAATTTTTGACATGTGACTTATCAAACACTGAAGGCACACAAAACTGTGTATACACACTTTTATTGTCAGAAAGATAGCTAGAATGAATGCCATAGAGCTTTTTAAACATAGTTATTAAATGTAATGGCTGGTACATAGGTAATAAATACAAGGTATATTATAAATACAAAGGTATATTAAAAACATTGATTACAAAATTACACTTCTTGCTATCAATTGCCATACTGTTAAAAAAGGAACACTTTATATGTGTGTAACCTTTTATTCTCTAAACACATTTGTTCAGACGTTACAGGTACAGAAGTTTTGTTAGCTGGTGTTGGGGCTATCTGGGCTGAAGAATCAGAGTGGTCCTGCCCTCTTGTGCTCCAGATACGCAGAGTGTTCCCTGATGCACAGGGAAGGTATACAGGGTTCAGACCTGCCCTCGATTGAACCTGGACACATAGCGGTCTATAACTTCCTGCTTGTCCGGTTTCTCAAATTGGGCAGAGAGAAACGCGGGTATTGGGATCTTCAGCAGCTCATTCACATGTGGGGCCGGGTTCTGAAAAACCTTGTCAAAGATGAGGTCCAAGAGGTTATCCAAGTACCCTATAATACAAAAAACAATCCAAAACTTTTACATTGTTGCACATTTTTGTATATTTTATTTAATAATTATTTGGTAATTATATTCTATTTATTATGAAGACTATTTAAAAAGACAATGTTATGCTATTTATGTTTCACATACTGTTTGTACATTGTTTGATTTTGTGGAATTTGAAATAAAGCCTGTGCCAGTCACGGAAGGTTGGTTCTGCCTTCACAGGCTTTGCAGTGCACTCGCCCTTCTTATATTTTGGGAAGTTCACTTTAAACACATTGAAATGCAGGGCTGCCAGGTAGAGAGCATGTGTGTATGGGTGTATAATAGTTAGTATAATATATAATAGGTATACATTTCTTAAAAAAAATTATCGTACTGTTACCTGTATAACATTCCAAGAAAAGGAAAGACTACGTTTTTGGGCACAAAACGCAGAATGAGTCTGTGGAAAGCCTCCAACGACAAGGTCTGGTAGTGAGGGCTCAGCTTCCCCACATCTTTCAGGACCCTCCTGTTAGTCAACGCCTTCTCTAACTTGAAGAAGGCTGGTGTCCCTTTAAAAATATATATATATATATATATATATATATATATATATATATATATATATATATATATATATTTAGCTTCAAAGTGATTATGGCATTGGTTATTTGATTTGTTTATACATGTATAGATAAACACAAGCCTTACATTTACAATGCAAATTGGGTGAACATACCTGCTTTCAACCATTTGCTTTTGTCACTTGAAATGCGTGGCTGATGCAAACACTGTGGGTAGAGAGGGTCATCATGGGAGTCTTGGAGATGGTTCAGGATGGAGGTCCACTTAGCCTCTGTCTCTGGCCCTGAGTAGAGGTGCTTGTCTAACCAGACCTTGCCTAAACAATAAGAGAGCAGCAATGTTATGCAGGTTTTGGTAAATGCAGGTGAGTCTCACGTCGTTCACGAACAATTAATTGCCCATTTAACATGTATGACCCCATCATTGTTGTGTCGAAGGTGTCACCAGCAGGACTAATTGCCTTCGTATTTGCAGGTGACTAACCTCCCTCCGCCCCAACACAAAGCATTTTCACAAGGGAATGTTATGGATGAGAAAACTATTTCTCGTTACGTAAAGACACTATATACTTTGACACAATTTCCCCTTCATAGACATCCAAACGAACCATCTACTGTTAACCAAGATTAAATAGGCTAGTCTAACACAAAAATTCGTTGGCCACTTTAGCAATTGATGGGTCAGCTGGCTCCTACACACTACAAGATGCTAATGTCGCTAACTTGTACAAAGCCCCTCAGGTTGCTTTAGTGCCAACACCTCGAAGTCCTTACAAACTACTTCACAGAAATCTTCTTATTGTTTGCCATAGGCAAATTCAAACTAAATGCTGTACAAGGCATACATGACTAGCATAAGGTATCACATTCTAGCGAACTCCTAACTGCACACGCCAACACTCGAGTTTGTAGCTAACGCCTCGCTGCTGAAAAGTAACACGTTAGCATGCTAATATCCTCTCGCACGCACCACTCATAGAGGCAAAAGTTATTGTTGCCTCAAGTATCTTTCACAGCCGTTTTAAGTATAGTCAGCCATTCTAAATAAGTTGTACACATACGTGAAATACACTACCTATGTAAAGGATACTTTTACGAAAAGCCTCAACACATTGCCCACATTTCTAGCAAACTAATGCTAACGTCTCCCCAACTACATTCCTTACGTTGCCAACCACCCACACTAAATGGTCAATGCACATACAATAATTATTTTTAAAAATACTTACATTCCCCTCGTCTGAAATGCGACGGATAGATGGTACTGAACCCGCTTGCAAGGTCAGTCTTATTGCGAGTCCAGCGTTATATTGGCCCAGGTTGGTAAAACAGTCCAATTCAAAATGGTTTGCGCACACAAACAACAGTTTCCCAACTCTTTCCGGGACATTGCCTTCAAAAATGAAATCCATCCATTTCACTCTTGTGTCTTCTGAGGCTGGAACGTGATGTATAGATTTATGCGGATCCGTGCAGCCGACCACAGCACATCTTGAGAACTTTGCTCCAGAACTTTTCGCCATGCTGCTAGCTAGCTATTCAAAGTATACCCAAGCTTTGCAGGAACGGTATGATTCACTCTGGCAAATGATTTATATCTAACGAATGGGGGGGGGGCTGGGGTGTGAGGTTGGGGGTGGGCCAAGGCCATGTAGGGATTTTAGGGAACCTCCCATTGTCTTGTGACGGGAGAGTTCACAGGAATCTCATTCGCAGTCACTCAAGCATGACGTTTCTGACGTACAAGAACCATAACACATCGCGGGGGTTGTTTTTTTCCGCAGTTTTTGGGTTGCTAAACATGCCAGATACCCAAATTAACGAGTAGAAGCCCTAAACAAAGTGGAATTTTCATAATATGGCCCCTTTAAAGGGAAAACATAAGGCTGGTTCCCCTGTGGTTCCTCAGTACAGCAACCTCACTAGTAAGCTTAGCTTAACAGTATAGATGTATAAAATGAGTCTGTTCCCGATCAATGATTTTTCAAAAATGTCTCACCCCAAATGTGCCTTATTAGTAGTATCATTTTTTTTTGAGGAAAAAAAACGAAAATCACAAACTGGCTAAAAGTAGATATAAGAATGAATTACAAAATTGATCAAGACTAGACTAGTCAATAGCAATGCAAGCTAGCCTACACTAGCTAGTTAGTTAGCAAGCTGAATGTTGGCTAGCAAGATGGCACTCTATCTGCTTGCTTACCATCATTAATGAATCCAAATTCAAAACAAACTCCCCTTAATGTTGTGAATAACACGGTTTTAGGAAAAGTCAATGAGTGAAATACACATGGGGATCAAACATAGTCCTAGTATTTTAAAAGCAAGGTCAAAATTACTTCAACAATTCTAGTGTAAGCTGCTAGCTAGCAAGTTGCAGCTAGCTAGTTAGCAAGAATGCACTGCTTACTAACTAACGTTGATAAACCCAGGTTTACCACACAGTTAAAACACAGCTAATTAATTAATTTGAGGATACACTTGCATAAGACGTTTCACTGTAGATGTCAAGGCTCCCGTGTTGGCTGGGAAATGCATGTATTTGACCCTTCTATTGAGATCGAGAGTAACGTTTCTCGGTTATTATTCCCAAAGTCCACCAATCCGAAACTATACTTTTAAAGTCCATACCACTAGGTTGCCTGCATCAAATTCCAACATCCAATATACCAGATAGGATGCCAAGAGCATGCATTACAACACGGGATCATCCATTTCTACCTACAGTAAAAGCTATTCACATGTAAAGGGTATTTATAAACTCATCTTAATTCTGTGCTCAATAGTTTCATTTTAATACTATTTTACACATCATCCATTTTCCAGGACAACTGTTTCAATTTCCATGTAAGTGTTCACTTTTGCTCAGTTTCCATGACTTTTCCAAACCTGGAAAATGGAAAAATAAATTCCATGTTTTCCATGTACCGTGGGAAACCTGCCACAACTCAAACAATACGCCTATTATTGCAATGGACTGATAATTTCCCCTAAACCTATCACGTGCACAGCCCTCCAGTTGTTGGTACAGGATCATCACCTTTTTTCAAACACAGTCCTGCTATATCGACAACTTCAGCAGCAATGTCCTTTCTGGCCACATCGTTGTCGTGACACCTTTACTGCAAACAAATGATAATAATTAATGTAAATATTAATTAAACTACAGTACAAATAAAAACATTAAGATCATTGAGCATGCATAAAAACACCATCACATAGAAATCCATCTACACATAATTAAACAAGTTTCACAATATAATAGAACACATTTAATGACCATGTGAATCTTGAAAACCTCCTACAAATACACAACAAAATCGTACCCATAATGAAATTATAAATACACGATAGATTCCTTACACTCAGTAGTTGGAAACGCTCCCTGAGACAGACATTGTCATGACTGTGGACCTTGGGCATTTTTGATGGAGAAGCCATTGTTGCTAATCTACTGTTCAGGTTCGTCTGGGAAAAAATGAACCACATCTAACACAGTACGCCTATTATTGCAAACAACTGATGATTTGCCCTAAGACTATTCACGTGAACAGCCCTCCTGTTGCTGGTGCAGGTTCATGACTTCATGTCTCTGCTCGTGCATCCAATCAGAGTGGACTCAGGAACATGCTTGGACTAAAGGTACCCAGTGGCGGGAATAGGAGACCAGTGGACTGGAGATTCAGTTGGTATAACGGCATAAGTTTACAGTTTAAAGATAAGCATTTAAATTGTGTGCGTTCAAATACCTACACACACACAAACACACCCTATATGCATTCCATTCATTTTAAGTTATTTATAAAAAGCAAGTTGGATTGAACATCATCCTAAGGCATTTTAATCAGATGCACCACAGCAACTTCTACACATTTCTAACCAAGAGTTTCCACAACACCTATTATATGGCCTACAAAACTTTCAGGCCCGCATTGAGAGGAGCATACTGATACTGTCTGTGCAGCGGAAGTGTGTAAACGTCGGCTAGTCTTTCTTTCTTTAATTCTTGAACTGAAACCCTTTATAGCCAAAAAATGTAATTATTATTATTCGACTATTATTGTTTTTATTCTCCCCTCCATTGAAATAGACCTATAGCCTACTGCGAGTGTATAGCTATATGTCTGAAGAAAGCGCAAAACATCTTGTATATGTCGTCTTGTTTTAAACTGTGTTATACGTAATTTAACTCACCATACCTTCCTTTATTTAAACTTACCAACTTTTGAACCTGATGGGAAATGGAACACTTGTGAAGACTATAATTCTCTGCTTTTTGAACTTTTTAGAGTAATTATTTGTGTATCTTCCGCCGATGATTATACACCGTTGGCATTCATAACTCAGACAAATACATCCAATCAATTTAAGTACTTTCCCAGTGGCGTTTCTACATTATGGGCAGGTATGACAATACCCCACTAGATGTCACTGTTGTCCACAAAGCTCAATCCATTCCTACTTCGTGGCAAGCTATATATAAACTCCTCAAAAAAAGTTCGGAAACGTTTCTTCAGTCGATTATCCCTCCCCTTTAATAATACAAATTGGTATTGTATTGTATATCGTTGGAAAGCCTGATTAGTCACCTTTACAACGAAGTACAACTTGTAGGAATCGTGCATTCGTGGAATGAGCAACACAGCTAACCGTGTGGGTAGAGGCCCACATTTTTTTGCCAAAATCCTAAAAAAAAATCGGAAACGTTTCTTCAGTCAATTAATCCTCCCCTTTAATAATACCAATTGGTATTGTATTGTATATTGTTGGAAAGCCTGATTAGTCACCTTTACAACGAGGTACAACTTGTAAGGATCATGCATTCGTGGAATGAGCAACACAGCTAACCGTGTGGGTAGTGGCCCAAAAAAATGTGCCAAAACCCCCTGCAATATTCTTCTGTTGGTATTCACTCTTGATTTGAGATGCTTGGTGGATTTGATGATTGTCCCACAGTATTAAGAAAAAAACAACACATATTGACCATTTTTACACTTTATTCATTTTACACTGTCAGGGACCTCAGTAGCATGTGGATCGTGCATTCGTGGAATGAGCAACACAGCTAACCGTGTGGGTAGCAGCCCAAAAATGTTTGCCAAAATCCCCTGCAATAGTCTTCTGTTGGAATTTAGTGAGATATCGGAATGAGATTCTGGAGCCAATGGTGACCCCATATCTCCAGAATCTGGGACCTAACTCGATCCTCCAGGATGACAACGCTAGGCCCCACACAGGCAGGATCATCACAGAGTACTTCCAGAACTTGGGAGTGGAGAGGATGGAAAGGCCTGCCGTGAGTCCAGACCTCAACCCAATTGAATACTTGTGGGATCAGCTTGGGCGTGCTGTACGTGCCAGAGTGACCAATGCAACCATGTTGGCTGACATGCTATAAATTATGGTTCAGGAATGGGATGCCATCCCACGAGAGGTGCCAAGCTGTTGTGGCTGCGTATGGATCTTCCACACGCTACTGAGGTCCCTGATTGTGTAAAATGGATAAAGTGTAAAAATGGTCAATATGTGTTGTTTTTTCCTTATTACTGTGGGAGAATCATCCAATCCACCTACCAACTCAAAACAAGAGTGAATACCAACAGAAGAATATTGCAGGGGATTTTGGCAAAAAAATGTGGGCCGCTACCCACAAGGTTAGCTGTGTTGCTCATTCCACGAATGCACGATCCTTACAAGTTGTACCTCAATCCTGCCTCCTCAATGGTGTGCAGTGTACTCTGGAGCCTTTGCTCGTGTTGCTCTGGGGTGCTTCCGTAGATCAGAATGTCATCCATGAAGACTGCTACGCCATCTTGCTGACTCAAGAGGTCTGACAGCATTTCTGGAGCACTAGTTATGCCAAAGGGAAGTCTACGGAAGAAATATCTGCCAAAAGGCGTTATGAAGGTTGTCAGCTTAGCGTAGTCTTCATCCAAGGGCAGCTGCCAAAAGCCGCTAGCCGCGTCAAGGAGTGAAAAGACTTTGGCCTGTGCTAGTCTCGGTAGGATGTCATCAATGGTGGGGAGTATGTACTTTTCTCTCTTTACTGCTTTATTAAGCTGTTTGAGGTCCACGCATATCCTAACCTGCCCATTCTTCTTGGGAACTGCCACCATAGGCGCACACCACTCCGTCGGCTCTTTTATCTCTTAATTTACGGCACACCGTTCCATTCTCTCTAGCTCCATCTTTACTTTCGATAACATGGGCACAGCAATGTGCCTTGCTGTTGCTACACTGTATGGAACAGCATTATCCTTCAAGTTAATGTGTATTGGCTTCATCTTCAGTAAGCCTACCTCAGTTGGAGCCGATGTCTTCAGTTCTTCCAGTCTTTTGACTAAACCCATCGCCACTGATGCTTCACGCCCAAGGAGGTTGTTCACGGTAGGTCCAGTCACAACAAACAACATGATCTTGAACTGCTTGTCTTTTACAGTAGTCGTGGCTGTAAACTGTCCTTTTGCAATGTAGCTTTCCTCCTGGACTCTCAAAATTGGCATGCACAGTTGTTAGCTGAGGTTTGTATTTTAAGCTGGAAAAACTATTTTCTGAGATTACACTGATATCAGTGCCCGTATCAATTTTGAAATCAACTTCAGAGCCCCACTACCCTGAAGAGGTCGCCATCTAGCAGAGGTCTTAATGTTGAGGGAACCTGATGGTCTTCCTCCCCAACGAAAAACAAAGTTTTTCCTCCACAGTTGTCTGAGGAGGTATAAGCAATGAACATGAACAGTCTTCTTCTGTGATCAGTGTTCCTACATAGTAATTGTTTAAATACTTGCCGGTTTTTTTTGTCGTTAACTAGTTTGCAACATATTGGTTTAAGAAAATGTCAAGCCCTTAAACCGACTTGTTCTGTGACTTACCAAGGTCCAGTTGCAGTCCAGTATGGAGCTTGTCTAACAGCAATGAAAAGAAGTGCTGTTTGACTCCATCCCCCATTGCAAAATCCCCTGTATTGAGATGAAAAGGAAACACTTTATTTGAATAGGTTTCGCAAGACTGACATATCATGACAGCTGTCATTAAACATGAATGAAAATGTATTGTCATGAAGTGTAATTCTGTCATTATGTCTGTCATAACAATGTGACCTTTAAATAAAATAAAAAAAAAAGTCATAAACACTTTCGTCACATCAAAAGATGCATACACGTTCCAAATTCTTTCTTTACATACCCTTCAGTCGTGCTTCAAATGGGCGTGTCCAGTCAATATTGGGCTGCTTGTAGAAACACAGCATCTCTCTCTCTCGGTCAGCCTCATCGCTGTGGAGATCTATTGTAGCCAGTAGAGTAGGCTCGTTTTGGGCATTCTGTAAGATGGAGGTCCGGAACATCTTCACAGCAGTCTGCAAGTCAGGCTCTACCTTCCACTCTGTGACAAAATTCCGAAATATAAAAAATCAATCTGTTTTTATAAGGTAATCTCTGAATCTTTTCTGAACATTTGGCCAATCGGCTACATATTATTGATGAAACCAGGTACTCTCAAATGTTGTTTATCTTGTTATGTAATTGCAGTGTGATGACAAATAATGTAATTTTCACATGTATGTTGTGGAATATGGCCCACGCCATTATCATTAGGCTGGTGTGTTATGCTAAGATGAAGTTACCTTCAAAAGACAGCTCAGTGGATGGACGGCCAGTGGCAGAGGATGAAGCAGGTGGGCTGACTTCCTCAGATGGTTGATAGCCACTGTGAGTAGAGGCAGTGGCAGAAGATGCAGCAAGTGGGCTGACTTCCTCAGATGGTTGATAGTCACTGTGAGTAGAGGCAGTGGCAGAGGAAGGAGCAGGTGGCTTGACTTGCTCTGTAGTAAAATGTGTGTGTGTGATGGTCAGATGGTTACTTACATGGTCTTGGATGTCAATCAAACTGAAATTCTGGCCACAATACACGCATGCCACCATATAGGATGTTTGTTGCCCAGCCTGTGTGTTGGTCTGCGTGAGGTTCTGCAATAAGAAAAGAGGAATGATTCATAGTACATACAAATTCCCTGCCTGCATCTCTTATTTTTTGATTTAATAAAACACCTAGTTATACACAGGAAAGTGTTAAATTTGTATCCTGCCAAGTACTTTCAAAGTATGCCCTCATACCAACCTCCAAAACATCTTGTGTCAACATGCTTTTTCAAGTAATACAGTCATTCACATGATGCCCCAAAGTAGTTTGTTTAATTACAAGTAGTTTAAAGTTATTTATTTACCGTTAAAACAATGTCCCTTTGTAGGGGCCTCACATAGATGACTGCTTGTCCAATGTTGGCCGACCTACATAAATACAGGGGGGTGTATCCATCACTGGGGTAATCTATCACCACAAGCATTTTAGAACGAGTGGAACCTCTTGACTGCAGAAGCTGGTAGCCCCCACAGTCCTTCAACGATGGGTAATGGTTAAATAAAATTGTAGAGAACTCTGCAGCATTGCATGATATATCTGGGGGGAAAAAACCAGACCACATTATTGAGTGAAAAGACTATACATTCATAACATATTTATGTTGATAAGCTTACAATATACTACTTTAAAATAGTCTTATGTTAACACAACAGGTGGTTTATAATTGTGAAAATGTTATGCTAAATATACATGGATAGACCACTGTTACCAGGGAATGTTACTCTTCGTTCTGCCAGGCCTGCCTTTTCCAATTCAAGTCTTTCGGCTGATTTGGGCACTTCCTCCTGACACCTTTCAGCCAGGCAGAAAAATCTGTGGGTGTAAGTTGCTGACTTCCTCTTTGTTGCAGATGGGCTTGATGCAGTTTGAGGCCTGTTATACGGCCTAAAAAGCCTCAAAACCTCGGCTGCAATAAATATAATAAGTACAATTATGTGTAATATCACTGGAGAATGGAAGGAACAATTACATCTCTTTAGAAAAAATCAGTAAGCCCATGGTTTCTAAAAATATATATTTTTCTATATCTCTGGGGACGCCATCTTGGAAGAAAAATCCGTGTGTCTATTAATATACAAGTCTATGGGCGCAACGAATTTCACAAGAAAACATTTGAAACTGTATTGTAGATGGTCAAACATGCATATTCATGTCCTAGATCGTTGCGAAATTCGTTGTGGTGCTCAGTCTACATGGTAACTTTATATCCGAACCTCGAAAACCTATTGATTTGCACGCGCTAACTTGCACACAGCATAGCCTACCTGATAAATTCATCTTAATAATTGTACCTACCCCGAGTTCCCATTGGCCTATGAACCGGTGTTCCAGCACTTGACACAGGCCTGTCTGGAGGTGGAGTAGTAGCGTTCATGTTGTTCCCTCTACTTTGTTCCTCAAGAACCTCAGCGACTTCTCGGAGGAGCTGCGCTGCCGTTTTCACGATTTTCACTGTTGTATGGTCACAGGTGTATGCTACCTAAATGTGAACTTTTCAAACGGCCCTGTCACTGCTAGAAAAGCAAGATTATCGGGCCCGTATACGCTGTGATACAGCCGCAAATGATCACCATTCCTGGCTGATCGCGGACATTACCCTGAAATATCCGTCTGCCGCATACTGACAGAATTTCCCGGGAAGGAACCTGCGAGGGGAGGGGGGCTGATGTGTTTAGCATTCTCACCTCCCATTGACAGAGGTGCGAAATGCTCTTATTAGCATATTGACTGTCAGCAGTCTAGCCACACACACCCTGCTGCAGCCATTGGTTGAAAACGACAAGGAATTGAATTAAAACGTCTTGTGATGAGACGGAATGAGATTCTGTCTATAGGTCAGCTTTCAACTGACAAAACGTATCCCCTCCCATTTACAGCTATTGCCCCATAAAAACGAAATTAAAATGTACACGATAATATTTTGTCTGTAGGGTTTTGCTCCGGGGTTATCACATTTCTTGATTTGCCTGCCGTTTTCAGAGTTCTGTCTTTAGGGTTTTGATTTCGGGGATATCACGATTCTTGCTTTGCCTTTCATTTTCAGAGTTCGAGGATTGCAATGTACTTTGGAGGCTGTTCCACTCATATTCCAGAGCTTCCTCTCTGTATAATTACATGCCAAAAGTGAATCTCAAGAACATTACAGAGTCGGCTTACTCTGATATTGAGGTAGTCATTTCGCAACTAGGGACATGTTTGCCACTCGTGAATATCTATCCTGTGTCTTTTCAGGAAATCTTGCGCGAGTCCGCGAGCTTCGAACTTGCACTCTTCAGGTTAATGGTACTGTATACCTGTGTCTAACCGCTTAGCCACGTTGCTGTTAAGGATCTAGCTCGTCGGTGCGATCAAGTACCTGGTTTATCATTCCTCCCTCCTCTGGGGTATTTCTCTTGTGTTACTGCAGCGTGCGAATTGGGAATTGTTTAGTGGACTTATGTGACGTTTTAATTATGTTCACGTAAAGGCGCCCGAGGCAACATTTGGAATAATAAACGTTCAATTTCTAGTCTTTTTTACACGTAGTAAGTTTCAATAACACCATACCATTACATATCGACATTCACAGTGGTGTAGTGGTCCCTGGAGAAGTGGGTAAAGGCTACTTTTTTTTATTCATACAGCACAGGATAAACACCCTGTTTTGAGAAGTGGGTATACCCAATGCTGACTGAAAAATAAGTGGGTATACTCCGTATACCTGCGTATACACTGGACTACACCACTGGACATTCAAGGAGCAAAGATGAGACGTCGTTGTGTGGTGAGAACTGATAAAAAAAATCGCCTGCCTTCTGTTTTCCACGGTAGATCGCATGTTATGCTAGAAATGGCTTAGCATGGGTGGGATGGGGAAAGATAACACCTTTCCATCCAGACGCAAATTTAGCTAATCGGAATCTGTAAGTGGTTTCCAGATATATATATATATATATATATATATATATATATATATATATATATATATATATATAGTCAGGGTGTCTGCAGGTTTTAACAAGTGCAATTTTAGACTTTTTTAGACCATCATGGGTTCAATTTAAGACCTTCACGGAGTATCAAAAAAATAAATAACAAAGCCAGACTGCGGTCAATTATTGTCAATGAAACAAACATACATCCATTATTTTACATGCTTCTAAGCTGTGCACTTTTGGTGGCAATTTCATCCTCCAGAACCTTAAGCTGTTAGAGTTTGTCTTTAGCAGCCCTCCTCAGAGCATTGGATTTTGAGAGGAGCTCTGCCATTTTGCTGCCAGCCTTGCCCTCTGCTTGCTCTGCCAACTGAGCCCAATTGATCGCAAATGCTGGACGCAGCACTAGAACTAGTACTACCGGTAGAGGTATTATTTCTGCTAGCTGCAGAACAAAACTGGGCTATACCATGCGAATTTCGCGGCGCATTTGCCGAGTCCTGGTGCTTACTTGACTTTGTGTGCGATTCCAGTGCCTTAATGCCCAGGGTCCCGAGTTTTAGAGTTCTTTTGCAGAAAATGCAGTAAGCCTCACTGTCGTTGGGAACGCGTTTCAACCAGTCCGAAAATTCCGGTCGCGAGAGTTATCATTGAGTTTGCATTTCCCCATCTTCTTCTGCCATTTAGTCGTCTTCTACTTCATAACTTCCCGCCTTGCTCGCACACAGGGAATCAAAATACTTGCTACTGCAAGTGACGAGAGTACATTTCCGTTTCACATCCGTAGTTTTTTATTACGTTCCACTAACAGCAACATGTCATGTAGAACTACACGGACCATAACTGTGCCCATTACAGGAAAAGAAAAAACAGAACGGCGTGGAAAAGGACGTAAAAAAATATATTTTTGCATTGAAACGTAGGTCTTAAATTACTCAAACTCAATTTTAGACATACATTGCAAAAAATCGCTATATTTTAGACTTTTTTAGGCCTAAAATGGAAAAGGTGTAATTTTAGACTTTTTAAGACTTTTTAAGACCCCGCGGACACCCTGTATAGTTGATCCCTCTTATTTGACGAAGCAGTGAGTTAGCTGTCTTTCAATGTCTCTTGTCGAATTATCTCACATGTTTATGGTGGTATGTGTTTAAAAGTTTTAACTTAGGCTATGTGTAATGTTCCTAACTTCTATATTATTATTTTACCTCAATGTTCTTGAGATTCGTTTCTGGCATGTCATTATACAGAGTCAGGCTTACTATGATAAGTCATTAAGAGTCGTTAACAGTCGTTAAGCAACTTGGGCCATGGTTGCCACTAGTGGGGATCGAACCTGTGACTTTCAGGCTTTTTAAATCGGGGGGGGGGGGGGGGGGGGGGGGGGGTTTCAATCCAGGTCAATTCAATAACATAACAAAACTTAGGCCTGGTCAAGGGGTGGGGGGGCTTTCACACCAATGTGGGCTTCTACGGCAATACACAGGGTCGAAGACTGTCGTACATCGCACATTTCACGCAGTGTGTGTGCTCGTGGCGGGTTTTTTTTCCCACAGTTGAGGTTCACACTAACATATCACGTGGATATTGATATGTTGCGGATTGCATTGCCACTTTGCACATTGAATTTCCATATGAATAAAGAGTTGAAAAGACTGTGTCAATATGAAATGCAATGCAATAAGCGCTCATTCAAACTGTTATTCAAAATAATACAAACTGGCTCGCGGATTGCATTGTCATTTGCACATTGAATTGCCATTAAACAACTGCTTTTCCATTTGATTTGCGGATTGCATTGTCACTTTGCGCATTGAATTGCCATTTGACAAATGCATTTTCATTTGAATAAAGAGTCGAAAAAAACGTGTCAATATGAAATGCAATGCAATAAGCGTTCATTCAAATTTGTATTCAAAATAATACAAACTGAATTGCGGATTGCATTGTCATTTGCACATTGAATTGCCATTTGACAACTGCTTTTTCATTTGAATTGCGGATTGCATTGTCACTTTGCGCATTGAATTGCCATTTGACAAATGCATTTTCATTTGAATAAAGAGTCGAAAAAAACGTGTCAATATGAAATGCAATGCAATACGCGTTCATTCAAATTTGTATTCAAAATAATACAAACTGAATTGCGGATTGCATTGTCATTTGCACATTGAATTGCCATTTGACAACTGCTTTTTCATTTGAATTGCGGATTGCATTGTCACTTTGCGCATTGAATTGCCATTTGACAAATGCATTGCCATTTGAATAAAGAGTCGAAAAAACCGTGTCAATATGAAAGGCAATGCAGTAAGCGTTCATTCAAATTTGTATTCAAAATAATACAAACTGAATTGCGGATTGCATTGTCATTTGCACATTGAATTGCCATTTGACAACTGGTTTGCCATTTGAATTGCGGACATCCTGTCTCAGTGCCATCTGTCTGCCAGCTGTTCCATTAAGAAGAGTGAGGGGAAACCCTGGAACCATCCAGCGATATTATTCACATGTCCCACGACTCCTCCACACCCACTGATACAAGATGACCAGCAGCCTAATCAACAGAAGTGTTCCAAATATGACTCCACTGAGACGTCTCATTATTCTTGACCAGCTCCTTAATCCTTTTTTTTTTTACCCTGTGAGTAGTAGCATGCTAACCCTAACCCATCATTAGACAGTGTGCTCAGACACCTCGCAAATCCTATGATACGTATTTCTCAGTTACAATAAAGGGGTTTTTACATTGTACAGTGTCTATTTCTCGGTAACTTTAAAAAAATCTAACCAAAAAAAAGTCAAACAACCAACTTGTAGGTACAAATACGACCATCTACGGAGTTTGGCAGCCATGTTTTTTTTTTTTAGTTTGCCGCTCTGTAGACGTGAGCATATACGGGATATGATTGGCTAGTGCCTGTGCTGTCAGTTATGCATGAAAGGCAATATGATTGCCTGACGCATGCATTGCCTGTTGAAAAGTTGAACCTTCTTCAACTCTTGTCGGGAGCAAAGCATGAAACGCAACGCACGCGAACCAAACGGAGCCACAATTCAGTTCGGCAAAGGATGACGTCACCCCATGCAAAGTGAATGGGGATGCGTTAACCCTGACGCATCAACGCCTTCCAACGCAGCAATGTGAGTCGGGCGTAAACCCAAAGAAAAAGACTTTTTTTTTTTCTCTGCTAAGGCAGGAGATGACGCGTTATGAAGAATTCAAGACCATAATCATGGCAAAATCCAACACTGCTGCCGCTGCAAGAGCAATACAAGAAAGTGTCTATGGGCTGTGTAGTGGGTGATATCTTTTGATACTTTGGTGCAGTGGATAGAGCTCATGGTTTGAACTCAATAGAGTGCTAGTTCAATTCCCCTCACTTCCGCATCAATTATAGTTTTACATATCCTTGTATATAGCTTTGAATAAAATGACTATAACTAAATGTAAGTGTATTAATAAGAAATTCAATGGCGTGGCTTCCTGGATCCTCCAGCGGTCAAAGGGTTTCCTGTCGGCGACCTGTCAGAATAAAAGTCCTCCGGAAGTCACCACCAGTCCAGACACGTCATGGGGGAGAGAAGATATTTAATTTGGTTAACAAAGATTAAGTTTATCCGTTGGTTATTGTTTATGTTTATTCTTATTCAAGAAATATGATTTATTTACCTTTATTCTTATTTTGAACTGGCTGAAATTGTCATTGTTTGTTTTAAGATGATGATGATGATTTTCTTTATCCCTTGTGGTGTTTATTGGTTTGGCCAGTCTGTATATAGGCTCCTCTGTTTGTTCATTCGAGAGGTTAGTCTTTTGTGTTTGGTTTGCTTATAAGTTGACATTATGCTTTATGTTCTGTTCAGTTGTCCTCCTAGGCCTAGTATTATATTTTCTTTTGCTTTGATATTTGTTGATATGATTTTGTTATTTAGAGAACATTATTTAATAAATCCCATTTTTGAAGCCCTACAAACTGCGTCACGAAAGCCTGCCTGGTCACTGACAAAGACATACACCATCAATACCATATTTTGTGTACAAAGACATTTTATTGATTTCTTCTGAGTGAATAATGTGGTATCTGAGAGATCATATTTTACTGGAACATATTTGCTTTGTTTGAAGGTCAAATAGTAATATGATGTAAAATCAACAAGTCTTTCTGCATTCACAAAAAAGTTGGCCTGAGCTTGGCTGGGGACCTCAACCTCGTAAGACAAATATTTTTCCCTCCATTTAATTGTTAAAAGAGGCTGGCAGAAGCAGCAGTTTCCGTGTCGTGCGGACGGGTGTGGCAATATGTACGTATACAGCAAGGCAAGGGGAACCCATTAGAACATGATACACAATCTTGTTGCTCCATTGCACCCTACTCCACAACATACAAGTCCAGCTAACGAAGACCATCAACAAAAACACACAGAAGCTAGACTTGGCTTTGGCTTCTTCCTGCTTAACATGCAGGACGGTAGCCTGTTGACACCAGCCTACGTATTTCCGCCTGAATTGATTTCAAGCTCATACTCAGTCTGGCCTAACCCCGTTGACAATCGTCTCCAGGACTCAAAATTTTGTAGGACCAATCAGCGAACAGTTCAGAGCTGTGACGCAAAACTCGCCTTGGAGGAAAAGACACGAAAAGCTATCGGAAAAGTTGTCTCAACTCTCGAGAACATCAGAAAATTAAAAGGAGAACAACAGTATTTTCTTGTAAGTTTTATGATTGGAAAGGACGTCGTAGCTCTTCTCCCAACTGGCTTTGGGAAGAGTTTAATCTACCGAATGCTTACTAAACGTTGCTGATTGGTTAAGGGAACTCCAATGATTTTAAACCTCAAGATAAGCACCCGACCATCTCGGAAACCAAAATGCATTGGGTTGGCCCAGACTGAAAGACGGAATGAAATGGAGTCACAGGCTGGTAATGGCCAGGCTAGCAGGACGGTGTAAGAGAATGATACTAAACGAAGGGAAATCTACTGTATGGAGATATTTCTGCTAAGTAGACAATGCAGATTGTAATTAGGCTGGTGGATATGTCCAATGTAAGAAGTGTGACGTTTTAATGAAATATGATGCAACTCTGATGATGCAACTCTTCACAACAACATGGATAAACCTCGCTGGGTGGATGTAGATAGTTTTCAGAACGAACGTCTGTGTGCAAAAAGATCTTCAATGGTGAGCCTCTGTTTGTGTCTCATAAAACGTGAGTTTTATTAAAGCATAGCGTGTGTAATGTGTAGCTATTTCATTCCGTTTGTTAACCTTTCCTGCTGTCTGTCTCTGAACGTAGAGATTGCAGGGGAGTAAAATGCTCCCGAAGTAGATTACATGTTTTTAACTTCGGATAATAGTGCCGTATGATGCTGTATAAGTAGCCATGTGTATCGCTTGTAATGTACAGCTGATTGGTCAGAAAAAAATAACAAACGCGATTCAGCTGTTCATATGGAAATTAGGTAGCACCCCCCAAGCGCAACGAGAGTGACGCTGAATTTAACCAAACTGTACCAACTTCAACGACAAAATGTATACTTTTAAGGTAACCAATACTGTTATCTGAAACATGGAGTGGCTTCTTCATGACTTCAACTTGCACATTCTGCAAAAAAACGAAAATCACTCATTTTGAAAAAAAAAAACTTCAATTGTGTTTCACTCGAAATCGTCTCGGCCGACTTGTTCCCCCTTTTCGCGTGCTGGGTCACATATTATAAAAGAATGTCTAGGCCTTTTATAAGTTTATATATAATATAATTTTAGCAATATAATAACAGTTCATTGCCTTATAAAACAGAGTTGAATAGCTCAACTAAAGTTGTAAAACAATATATAGCTATGTATCCACAAAAATCATTGACATTTCATTAAAAATTAAGATTAGTGATAAAAATGCCAAGGTTGGCAATAAAGCTTATTTTAAGGGGTTATAAGACAAACTGATCAGCATTGTTTTCACTGTTTGTATCTACTGTATTTTGCACAGTTTTGTGCTCAACAAAAGACTGTTCATGTTTTGTGCACACAAAGTATGAAGCATACATACAATTGTCTTATCTTGCTTAGTAAATTGTCCTATTATTAGTTGTGTGTGAGAGGTTACACTTTCAGTAGTGAATGTGAGAGGTTACACTTTCAGTAGTGAATGTGAGAGGTCACACTTTCAGTAGTGAATGTGAGAGGTTACACTTTCAGTAGTGAATGTGAGAGGTCACACTTTCAGTAGTGAATGTGAGAGGTCACATTTTCAGTAGTGAATGTGAGAGGTTACACTTTCAGTAGTGAATGTGAGAGGTCACACTTTCAGTAGTGAATGTGAGAGGTCACATTTTCAGTTGTGCGTGAGAGAGGTTACATTTTCAGTTGTATATGTGAGAGGTAACATTTTCAGTAATGAATGTGAGCGGTCACATTTTCAGTAGTGAATGTGAGAGGTTACACTTTCAGTAGTGAATGTGAGAGGTCACACTTTCAGTAGTGAATGTGAGAGGTAACATTTTCAGTTGTGCGTGAGAGAGGTTACATTTTCAGTTGTATGTGTGAGAGAGGTTACATTTTCAGTTGTATGTGTGAGAGGTAACATTTTCAGTAATGAATGTGAGAGGTTACATTCTGGGGTGTGGGTGTGAGAGGTTACATTTTCAGTAATGAATGTGAGAGGTAAAATTTTCAGTTGTATATGAGAGGTAACATTTTCAGTAATGAATGTGAGGGGTTACATTTTCAGTTGTATATGTGAGAGGTAACATTTTTTAGTAATGAATGAGAGAGGTTACATTTTCAGTTGTATGTGTGAGAGGTTACATTTTCAGTTGTGCGTGTGAGAGGTTACATTTTCAGTTGTATGTGAGAGGTGTTCACTTATGAGTATGTGAGGTTTTCAGTTGTCATTGTGTGAGGTTCCATTTTCACTAGTATATGTGAGAGGTGTTCAGTAATAAATGTGAGTGTATTTCAGTAGTGTTTGTGAAAGGCAAAAGGTCTTCAATGGTGTGTATGAGAGGCAAGTTTGAGTAATGAATGCGAGAGGTTACATTTTCAGTTGTATGTGTGAGAGGTTACATTTTCAGTTGTATGTGTGAGAGGTGTTCACTCATGTGTATGTGAGGTTTTCAGTTGTCATTGTGTGAGGTTCCATTTTCACTAGTGTACGTGAGGGGTGTTCAGTAGAGAATGTGAGTGTATTTCAGTAGTGTTTGTGAAAGGCAAAAGGTCTTCAATGGTGTGTATGAGAGGCAAGTTTGAATTATGGCCTACACGGCCCCTCATACTATAGCACCTTTCTTCTTACACTGCAGGTAAATCTCACTCTGTCCCCACGCATGGCACACAGTGTCATATGGAACCGGTTTTGGAATGGTCGAGGGGGAAAGGGGAAAAATATTCCTCTTGACCTCCATCTGGAGCACCTCAACAATTTTCTGAAATCCTTTATGAGAGGCTTGGGACCAAACCTTTCAGAAAGGTCTGCAGCCAGGATCAGTCAGTCCATTGGCACCCTCAAGGAGCTAATGGACAAAACAGACACAGAACTGGAGCTGACAGGGCAGACTGACATGCATCATGCAGCCCGAGAACAGGAGGACATTTTAGACCTGGGCCCTGTTTGGCGTACAACTGAAGCTAAGATAATTAATTTAGCTCGCAACTGGAGATTAACTAGCTCGCTAATTGAGAACAGGCCAAGCCCGTCTGGTGACGGGCGCTAATTTATTTTAACCTCTCGTTAATTTATCCCAGGCTAAAATCATCAGCTAAATTGCGCGTGCACGTCCTGCTTTAAAAGGCATGAAAGGTCGATAACCAAAACCAGGATTTTCTAACGGAAAAATGGCAAAAGCGAATAAAGAGTGAGCGCATTCGTTCACTGTTGCTGAGCAGACGCTCCTAATGAGCACATACGAGGACTACAAAGAAGTGATAATGACAAAATCCAACACCGCCAACTCAGCCAGAGCAAGACAGGCAGCCTGGCAAAAGATTGCCGACACGCTTAATGCGTAAGTTTAGGGGAAATGTACAGGCTCATCCTAAGTGCCTCATTACCCAAATCAATCAAACGACATTTATTTCCATGTGCCTGCTGGCAGTAGGCTTAATGGAAATGTATCATTGAATGAGATCCTGCTAGCGAAAATAATGATCTCCAACTCTTTCAGAATAAGTAGATAAAAACAAAGAGTAGCCTATACGAATTCATAGACACTTGGTTATCTTGTCCTTTTTTTTTTCAGCCTGATAATGACAATGTATGCGCATTTTATAGGCGCTTCTTGCGCTCGAAAAATGGACATCAATATTCTGGTTGCAGAGAAACTGAAATCGGAAATGGAGATCAATGCACTGGTTGCAGAGAAACTGAAATTGGAGATTCAATTGCTGAAACGGCAGCTGAATGTAAGTAACACTGTAAAGCAAAGGTTTGGCTGATGTATTTGTGACCATTGACATGAATTGTGACTAAACGGAAATTCTGATTTCTTGTGCACCTTCATTTACAGGAAAACCCATAAAGGGATCAATAAAAGGCTTTATTGTACAACATGGATCTCTTATATTATTCTTCAGCATATTCCTCTATTCAGAATCAGAATGATTTGTATTGCCAAGTACACTCTCATATACAGGACATTGACTTGGTGATTTCAGAGCATGGAACAGACACAATGTTCATAAATAGAATAAAAATAAGGGTCATAGTCAAACATACAAATCAACAAAACAGTATAACAGTATGAGCAAACTGCAAGAGAAAGTGTTAACAAAATTGCAATAAAATATGTGCACTTGCTTTGATGTGTTGAATGAATAAGGATGCAAAGTAAAGTGCATTGTGTGCAGGGGTCCCAGAGTCAGTATGGTGCAGGGGGCTTGTTTGTCAGCCCCACTACCGTGGGGAAGAAACTGGTCAGGTGGCGCAAGGTTTTGGTTTTAATTGACCGGACCCTTTTGCTGGATGGGAAGAGGTGGTGGCCAGGATGGGAAGGGTCAGCAATGATCCTGCCTGCTCTCTTGCGGTGGTCCTGGAGTGGAACAGAGGTCAGGGTGAGGTGGCTGGTCGCTGATGGCTGAGGATGGAGTATTAATGGGTAACTTAAAAGTTAAGAGGGTGGCAAACCATATACCAATTAACCATATAAATGAAACATGCAAACATAAAGAGAAAAACATGAAATTAGTTCAACATTACCCAAAGCCATCCTGGACAGCTATCCGAAATGGTGGTGGGCAATGACGTCCCTTGCAGCCGGTCCAGTCATATCCTGATTCGGGAGAGGCTCCAGCAGATCGTCCTCATGAGGGCCGACTATCACTGGGAGCCTCTCCCTCCTCAGTGTGGCGACGTTGTGGAGCACGGCGCACGCCACTGTAATAGCAATGGCCCTGTCCGGTGCCACCCTCAGCCCCCGCAGGCAATGAAAGCGGCCCTTGAGTCGGCCGAAGGTCATTTCTATCCGCCCCCTCGTCCGAGAAAGGGCAGTGTTGAACCGTAGCTCAGGGCCTGGGGCTGGCTCTATGTAGGGGGTCATGAACCACGGCCGGCATGCATACCCCCTATCCCCAATCAGGAGGCCATCATAATTCCCTAGTATATGATATGAACAAAGTTGGATCACCTCTACATAAAATAATCCATTTCTGAATGACATGAGATTTGCTATACCTTGTTCAAAACTGTGGCACAATGTAGACTGCCTGAATACTCGGGAGTCGTGAACGGAGCCCGGCCACTTTGCCTCAAGATTCGTGATCAGGCAGTTGGAGTCACAGATCATCTAAGATGAATTGCAGTCAAGTCATGGGTATTGTACAGTACATGGGTAGCCTACAGCAGGCAATTACAAGGTCCATGACCCCTATTGTCAAAGACAAATTATTGTTTATTGTTTTAATTTTAGGAAAATGATCTCTTAAATACCTGCACATTAAGGCTGTGAAAGCCCTTCCTATTCACAAAGTCGGCCTCATTTGGCCCAGAGGGCCTTCTGAGGCGGATGTGGGTACAATCCACTGCACCAATCACATTTGGAAACTCTGCATAATGATAAACTCCGTAATGAATAGTGATAGAAATGCATTTTCATTAAATGGTAAAATATTAAATACTCTATTACCTGCAATAGCATATATCCCTCTTTGACATTATTTGCAGGGATAAAACCAGGGAATTTAATGAAGTTATTCATTAATGCCTGCAGCGCCAGGTACACTTTGCATATGGCAACGCAGGCTGCGGCTTTGCCGATGCATTCCGCATCTCCAATACTGTACAAAAAAACCCCCGACGCAAAATATCGGAGGGCTATGCAGAGCGTCTGAGGCACAGTAAGCGCTCTGCTGCGGCGTGTACAGTTGGCTACATACGGCGCCAGAAGGTCCTGCAAATATATTAGTCCCTGTCTACTGAAGCGTACCTCTCATACAAATACTCATCACTATGTAGAAATGGATCTTGGCGATCGCGAAATACTACAACGTTTCGGAAAGCTTGTCTCACTACGATTGCTCCTATGTCAATAGGGTCTCTCAAAAAGGGAGCTTCTATTTTTTTCCCGGGGGTGGGGCAAGCTTAATCCAGGTACTTTTATATTAGCCTGCCCTGGAGCAGGCTAGTGCTAAGCGATTAATTACCATGGTGATTGAGCCGAATCCGCTAATGCGTAATTAACCTGGAATTTAGCTTGCTAAACCGCTTAGCGAGTGTCGCCGAACAGTACCCTGCTCCAAGTTTTCAGGGAGACTCACCTTTTTCAACCTCACCCAGGCAGACAGTTTCAAGCTTTCCCAAATTTTCCCCAAAACTTATTGGGAAAGCTTAATTACCTGGAATTATGGAATTGGATGAAGTCCAAACTGATGAAGTGGAGAGATGTACCTATGTAAATAGTGATGTATGTAAAAATGTAAATGTGCAATGGTGATGGCATCACATTTGTAAATACTGTGACAATGTAAATCGTTTTTTTTAATATATATATATATATATATATGTGTCTTTTAGTGTCCACATTCTTGAAACCATTATTTTTGTGTGTTTTCTTATTGGTTATATGTCCAAAGTTTATGTTCCAACATTAGCAATGATGGAGATATTAAATACCTATTATGTGGAGGTATTAAAAACCTTTATTGACCAATGTCGTATGGTTTATCTTTTAAAATGCAGAAACACAGTAGAAAAGTTTAAACAATGTAAATTTTATTCAAAAGGTATAATAAATATAACAAAGGTAAAACAGGCTTTTGCACAACAACAGGACCATGAAGCTAGAAGTTTGAGGCTGAATTTGAAGTTAGTCTGAGATCTTCAACATTGACAAGCCTGATTCCAAGCTACTTGGTGATGATTGTTTCTCCTCATTCTCATCCTCTTCATCAAAGTAACCAGTGTAGTACATGTCAACCTGAACACGGTCATCCTGAACAACACGGTCATCAAACAATTCTTTTTGACTCTGTTCGAGGTCATCAAAAACCTCATGCATAATAATTCTTAGTATTTCTTTTGCATGTTCCAGTTTGAATATAGGTAGATTGTTGATAATGAATTTCAAGTCAAATATCTGTGTACACTGTTCTAAAACAGCATCAATGTCAGTGCAGGCTGTGTCGACTGTGTAAAGTATGTTTGTATGGTCCCAAATTAAACTACTCCTGTAGGTCTGTAATAGGTCCCTGATCAAAAGTCTGTCCTCATGTGTGACCATTGTGTGTTTGTCAGGTGATGGTACCTCCCCTTGAAAGTGTTCATATATGGGGATTGGCTCCCCACAACCTTCAGGTTCACAAGAACAAACAGAATGGCAGTGGGTGCAGCACCGATGTCCTGGATCAAGAGATGTGGCGTGTTCCTCGAAATGGCAGTACAAAGCTTTCCGCAGAAAACTAGTGACTCCAGACTCCAGTACTGTCTTAACTGCTGGGTCAAGCTTTGTATGCTATCGACAGCATACACAATCGCATGTGCCTGCGACCCACCTCTGCCTGCCCTCCCGACCTGCTGAACCATGGCTTCCACGTCATCTGGTAACCCATACATCACAATGTGTGATACATTGGGAAAATGTAAGCCCATCCCAATTGCTGTTGTTGCCACGACAACTCTGCAGCTACCCTGTCCACTCAGAGAGGACAGCACTCTGTTCTTATTCTGAGGGAGTGTCTGGCTGTGGAACATGCCTATCAGCAGGTTTTCAGTCTTTTTCTCAGGGTCTCTGTCAACCCAGGAATCTTCACCGACTTCAAGTGGCAGAACACTCTGCCAACTGCCTTCACAGTTTTGCAGTAGATAATTACTGGCAGTATGGAGATACCTTTTTCTTTAAGATCCTTCACAATCCAGTATGGGCAGGTACTTTAATCAGACCCAGTCTGATGTTTTTTCTGTTTGGGCTCACAGCCAAAATGGTGGGAGATTTTCTGGTCGTCCCGGCAGGCCAATGAGCTCACGAGAAGCAGCCTGAAGACTGCACGAAGTCGTGGAAAGTTCATGAGCGGCCCATTGAGTTAAAATAAACGTCAATCAAATCTTGTTCCTCTGAAAAACGCCATGTTCTCCGACAGCTGAATCTGGTGGGAGTCCAACCAATATATATAACACTAGTTGTTGATCTACTTCTCACTTATGGTGTGTGTCGAACTAACTTTCATTAATCCAGCCTACTGATTTTTGTTTAACCTCCTATCTTGATCTAATTCTTTTTATTCAGACGTTATATAACTTTTATGACCACAAATATAAATTGGCCAGCGATTGAAATAAATTATTTTTGTTCAAAAATTCATGTAGAATGGTCGAAGCAAAGCCTCATGGGAAATGGCACCTGCGTATCGCTCTGCCTTTGAACAGTGAACGTAACTTGAGCCAGATGGGCTCGTTGTGAGCCGGTGGTGGGCCAGTGCAGACAAAATGGTCCTGGTGGATTTTTGTGTCCCACTCCGCCCCTGACAATGTGCATGTGGATGGGGCGCACGGAAACGCGGTAGGTGAAATTCCGAGAGATATGCAGAGACTGCAAAACACCGAATGGTAAGGACGACTTTGACCTTGTTGACAGTGACCGGTCAAGAGTCCCGCCATTGCCGTCGTTTCCATTTTATAACATGGGGCGGAAGTGAGTGACTAGGGAAGTCGGTAGCTAAGTGGCGCGAAATTCAAATGTTGATTTTAACAAGTATATGTATATATTTTAAGTAAACATATATATATCGATTGTGTAATACCTCCTTTGTTTTTTTTATTCAAAAAATGTTGTATTGAGGTGTCATATGCACTTTAAAGTTTGAAGGAGCTTGCTTAAAAATACTTTTCTATTTATAGCAATTTGAAAATGTCTCTTCAGAAAACGCTGCTAAAAAAGCATCTGAAAATGCGCGTAGCTTAGTTGCTAAAACATTTTTCTGTGACAAAACTTTTGGGAGTAGAGAGCTAATATTTGGGTCTATACCTATTAAGAAGTTTATGTACATCATTGAATGGATGATCGAGTGGGGAGATTTTCTTATATTTTGACGTTTGCCATGGAATGACTCAATTGTGTTCCAATCTGGCTATCGGGGAACATTCGTCGAAATAGCGGGCTGGCATCTTCTACTGATTTAAAATAATAATGCGAATTGGCCACATTACCTCCGCAGTAAGGACTTAATTTTTCGTTACAGAATCGGTTATCGACGCCTGCCTGGTAGCCGAAGAGAGTGACGTGCTGCTCGGCGTAGCAGTTGCCCTTTCTGTGGTGAGAAAGCCGGTGATAGGGTAGGGTGGCTTCGCTAGCAGCAGTGCTCCATTTGCGTCCTTTGGCATGGCTTGTGAAAGGTTAATGCCGCCTCTTCCATGTTTCGAAATGTCGATGAGCCTATACATTTCCCCTAAACTTACGCATTAAGCGTGTCGGCAATCTTTTGCCAGGCTGCCTGTCTTGCTCTGGCTGTGGTGGCGGTGTTAGATTTCGCCAATATAACGTCCTTGTAGTCCTCGTAAATGTTAATGAGGAGCGTCTGCTCTGCAGCAGTAAAGGAGTGCGCTCTTTCTTTAATTGTTTTGGACATTTTTCCGTTACAAAATCCTGGTTTTGGTTATCGACCTTTCATGCCTTTTAAAGCAGGACGTGGACGTGCACGCGCAATTTAGCTGATGATTTTATCTTAGCTTCAGTTGTACGCCAAACAGGGCCCTGGTAGTGGCGTAAGTATGATATGAATTATTTTGTATTTTGATGCTAGGCACATTTCGTGAGGCACATATACAACTGCCCGAGCTCCCAATGTAAACACTGTCCTGTGTCGCTCACGCTCATTGATGTTTTCATAGCAACACTCTTATAACAGTCGGCTCAGGCACCGAAAGGAAGCACCAAAATCTGCGTGACATTTCGGTCGGGGTAGGTACCGGTTGTATAGGAACAAGTGAAGAGCAGGCAGCATTTCACAGAGCAAGCACAAACAGAACTAGCCATCAACCTTTTAACAGAGAAAAATCGAAAGGTAAACGGGCAAAAGTGTTGCTATATTTAGCGCAAAAAGATTCAAACATCACGATGTGCAGCAAATGCAACAAAACAACTGCGTGTGTAACGAGGGGAGAGAAGGAAAGAGTCAACGCAGATCAGACAGAATGACAAATAAACGGAGATGACCATAAAACTTTTCCTGGTATCTTAAAGGGGCGGTACACATTTCCTCGTACTCAGAGTGTTCAGGTAACAAGTTTAACTGTAAACAAGGTAGAAAAGATAGGTATAAACAAATCAGAAAATGGTGAAATTTTGACTCGAAAGGCAATTATGCTCATATTTTTGAAAAAAGAAGTTTGAAGCTGTAGTGTGTACAGAGTGTGTGTATTGTGTATGTATTTATATTTATACTTTTAAACAGTTAATATATAGTTCAATTTGAAGAAGAAAAAATGCCTTGGCAATAAAAAAGCCTTTCTTCAATGTCATCAATTGTTGTTTTCTTGAAAAAAAAAAAGGTATTGGTTCAGGCACCGGTATCGATTTAAAAGTATCGGTTTGGCACCGGTATCGGATAAAACCCAAACGATACCCATCCCTAGTTGTAGTAGCCCAGATAAATGTAAAGAATCCACTTAAATATCTAGGACTCATAGCCAATTTAATGGATTAGCCTACTTATGCAAACCTACAAGTTTGGCATTGTTATGATGGCGCTTCGGGGGTATATGCGGGTTCATGTAAACATAAACTTTTTTGAAAACGACCTTGTGTGTACAACGTTATTTTTGAAAACGGAGGGGCAGAAATATTAGTTTCTGTAAATACCCAGCTGTGTGTAAATGTGGTCTGAACTTAAATACCAAAGGGGAAACAAGACAACATGATACAGGTGACCTAAACAAGAGGAATTAACAAGACACAGGAAAAACAAATCAGGCAAACAAACAGGGTGATGATTGGGAAACAGGTGAGGGGTGGCGACACGGACAACAACAAGGGAGCACATGGTACAAACACACGAAAGCACATGGCAGGAAGCACAAGGACAAGACACAGGAAGGAAACAGTGGCAGACAGGAAGTAACATTAGAGGACGAAAGGAAAACAAAGTAAAAGCATCTTTCTAGCAGCTGTAGCATGGCATTTAGCCAAAGAAGAATCTTTTCTTTGTTCACGCTTCAGCAGCTCTCTGTCAACAGGCAGAGAGAGTAAAGATTTGGAAATGTCAGCACCGCTGGCCGTAAAGTGACCGTCACGTTACTTTCCCTGAGGACTCGGGAGAAAACACAATTGCATTATCAAGGGACATGAACAGTCAGTGGGGTGCGACTTGTGGACTTGAGCTCGAGTTACAACACACTGGAAACACGTCAGTTAGACTGGGGTCTACCTCAGTGTGCACCAAAGGTCTCGAAACCTCTTCAGGAAGAGGAATTACTTTCTCATGGGCCAGTTAATTCCCAATGAAAAGATGGATGTTGTCCATTGGCAGCTACGAACAAGCAGCCACTTCAACACATCCCGGAATGAATTCACTCTTAAATTGATCCATGGCACACTCTTCATGTTAAAGTTCCCATCTCGATTCCTTGCATGAGAACCTCAGAATTACAATAGCTGTATTCTGAAAAAAGGCAAAGCAGAAGCGAGAATAAAGACTTGGAATTCCTTAAACTCTGCTGTGAAGTGGGAGGCTGAGAAGAGACACGGGGAGGAGATGAAGTAAAAGTGCATTTGAGCGTGAGCACGAATTCATCGGCACAAACGACAGCATGAGCTAATGTCATTACTTCCTGGTCATTCAAATACATTGCGTCATTCCCTGGAATGCAATGTTTAAACTCTTCCAGCAAAACTTACTCATAGATAGGGTTGGGCGATTCACCCCCCCCAAAAAATCTCAGATTTTTTCATAAAAAACTCGATTCACGATTCGATTCACCCCCCCATGAAATGACTACTCACGGTAAAATAATTTCCAAAACACATTTATTTTCATTTTAAAAAGTGCAAAAACTATATTCAGCAAAAAGTGCTTGTGCATTCCTGAGTTAACTCACTAAACTTTTCATAAAAACATCTTAATAGAAAACAACTTAACAGAACTTAATTGAAAAATCTAAAAATGTGCAGATGTTTTTTTAGAAAAAAAAAAAAAGGTTTCAAACATTCCATAAATAAACAACAGAAATCGCAAACAAAAAATACTCTTGTTGAGCTCTCTATGTGGCTGTGTGTGTGTGTGAGAGAGAGAGGGGGTACTTGTGTGGTGCTTCTATTATGAAGCCTCTGTTCTGCTGTGTGTGTGTGTGTGTGTGTGTGAGAGAGACAGAGAGAGAGAGCGCTCTCTGTGTGTGTGTGTGTGTGAGAGACAATTTAATCCACATGATACAGTATTAGCTGAGGTAAACACCCTGATATCATTGACCCAGTCGATGTCCAAAGTATTCCAGGTTTGGCCAGCGCTCTGTTCCATTTTCCATACCCTCCGTACCTACCATCCTTAGTTTGAGTATGTAGGGTGTTCCGTTTTCGATCGCGACGAAAAGAAGTATACCCAAAGGACCCGTATGTGTACTCATAACGGACAAAACTTTGAGTGTGGAACCAGGGTACACTTTCCATTCTCAACGGCCGCCATCTTGTCAACGTAGCGGAAGAGGCGGAGCCAGGCAGAGCCGCTCAGTTCGAAAATTTAGTTTCAAATGACGGCCGAAATGAGTAGTGTCACTACTGTGCCTGCAGCTCGCCAAACCTACAAATGTAAGTTTTGACGTACACATTCATATTTACATTTTACAACCGCCTCTGAATAGTTTTTTTTTGTATTGACATGTATTAACACTGCACTCATGATTACAGTTGTTGTATATTCGGTTTTTTGTGTATGGCAACGTCTGAAGATTAGCTAGCTAGCTAACAACTAGGTAGGGTTTGTTGCTTACAGTAACGTCTTAACAGCTTATACGAGGGTGCTACCTAGCCAGCTACGATAACTAGCTAATGTTATACGCTAGCTAACGTCCCACCCACCCGACATCCAATTCAACCACAGCAATTTCAGTCACTTGCCCTTTGTGTCAGGATTTTTGTAAAGATATGCTACATTCGTGGACCCTCTTGTTTTATCTTCTGTATGTGGAGCACGACTCTACATTATCTTTATCTGTCGGAAGTTAACGTTAACCCATGAATACGTGAAGATGCTCATGATTACAGCTGATGTTATCGTCCGATAGTAACGTTAGTGCTCTTGAAGACACGTTACCGCGCCAGGTGTGTTTTTATGATCACGTTAGCACTAACTACCCTGCGGTATGGAAACGTAAAACTTAAGTTTGGAGTTCATTACATCACAAACCATTTTCTTATTGGCGTCGGTCTTGTTCTTGTTCTTCAAAAGGGACAGATGAGGACACAGTGGTGTTTGTGCGGTGGCGTGTTGCCCACAGGCACATATTCAGTGGTGGGAGAACCACCAACGTGGCTGGATACAAGTAAGTGCAAACATAGAGTGTAATATTGATAGTCCAGCAATAGATTTATCAAATGTAAATCGCTTGTCAATAATAGTAATAATACATTTTATTTATATGGCGCCTTTCAGGACACTCAACGTTGTTGGCTGCTCAATCTGTAGACCGATGTGTTGTACTAACACTATTGTGTTTATGTGCCTATTACACGTTAACCAGAGTGTTCCTAGAAGAGAAAGGGCTGGTGGGTAGGGTGACCACTGCCTTTTTTTCTTTTTTTTTTTTAAAGTGGGAAAACTTAAAGCAAAAGTACAAGGTTGGTCAGTTTGTCTTCCTCTGAGCAGTCATTTCTACATAGCAGTTGAACTGAAAAATACAAAAGTATGAATAACCTTTTTTTCTTCATGAAATTGATCGTAACCAAAGCTATTTTTTAAGCTCTGTAGGCACTGAATGTAATGTATTATTGAAGACATTTAAAATATTTCTACAACATAGGGTTTTCAGAACTATGAGCTTTTCAACAGTGTTGCTGTATGTTTCGTTGTTGTTCTTCTTCTTCTTACTACAAAGGATCTTAAGAACCCCCCCTGGGGTAAGCACAGAGGGAGGTGCTACCACTGCCGCGTCCTGGAAGTGGTTCGACCTTATGCACGAGACAATTGGGGACAGGCCGTCTGTGACGCCACCGGTCCTCATTGCCACTTGTGCCAGGGGCGCGGTAGTGGTCAGACCCCCCTCTGTGACTACACCAGAAAGTGCTACTGCAGAGGCAGCAGAGGAGATGCCATCAACCTCCAGAACCCCCCCTGCGTCCACCCCCAAAAGGCGGCGGGTGGACATGGTTGAAGTGCTCCATCAACTAAGGAGCCAGGATGAGCAGGAGTGGAGGAGAATGCAGGGACAAGAGAGAGAGGAGAGGAGACGGGCAGAAAAGAACGAAGAGAGGGAGAGAGAGGAGAGGAGAGGGGCAGAACAGAGAGAGAGAGAGATGAGAGATGGAGAGAGGAGTTGAGAGCAAGGGACGAGAGGAGGGACCAGGAAACTGCGGCCAGGGACGAGCGCTTCCTGGCCATCCTCGAAAGAATGGCACCTAAATAAATGTTTAATTGAATTAAATGATTAATTTATTTTGTGTTTTTACCTTATTTTCAAATGTTTTCACTGTTCAAATCATTTATGTTATGTTGTTGTTTTTTTGAATGTTTTATGTTCGATAAATAAATCAATGTTCTAACACAGGTGTGAAATTGGCAAAAAATATTTAATTAAATGTAGTCATGGTCAGGTGCAAAACACAACGCTGCCAATCTATTTCTTTCCTCAGCTCCAGAGACGTTGCCTGCAGGTGCTGCCTCCCTTCCTGGATCCTCTTCCTCTGCTGCTCCAGCATCACCGTCTTCGCCCTCCTCAGGGTCCAGCACGTCTCCCCGGCTCAGGCAGATGTTGTGCAGTATGGTGCAGCAGACGATGACTTCCGGGACGAACAGGACGTCCACCTCCAGCGCCTTAAAAAATATGGCCCTCCATCTTGTCTTCATGATCCCAAAGGCCCGCTCGACCACCACTCTGGCCTTGGTCAGCCGGCTGTTGAACGCAGCCTGCATCGGGCTCCTGACAGGCTGACGATAGGGGGTCATCAGAGTCATGGGGTAGGAGAGGCAGGGGTACCCACCATCACCAATGAGGCAGTACCCTGGTGGGGGGTACTGCTTCTCTATGTACTGTTTTTCAGCACCCACGAGTCATGAACTGACCCTGTGTAGCCCACACACACATCAATGAATTTAGCTGTGTGGTCGACCACCGCCTGAAGCTGAACCGAATAAAAGAGCTTACGGTTCAGGTAGCAGTCGGCGTCTCGTGAAGGAGGCTTCACTCTCACATGGCAGCCGTCGATGCTCCCCATCACCTGGTTGAAGGCCGCCGACCCCGCCATGTGCGCAAATCCTGCGCCCACAGTCGGCAACTCCTCCTCTGTGGGATGGCGGACTGTTTGCGCGAACAGGGAGGCGATTTTTCCACTGGTGGTGTGGATGGCACGGTGGACCGATGTCCTCGGCATGTCAAAGGCCCGTGAGACCACACGGTAAGATGTGCCACTGGCCAACCAAAATAGGAAGACCAGGCAGGAAATTTCTGGACTCCATCCGTGGTCTGAGTCACCCCCTATGGCTTCCATAAGGGCCTGGAAGGATCCCCTTGACAGGCGGAAGTCCACCTGCAGGTCACTGTTTGATAGACAGTGTCACGTTAGCATTGTTTGTTTATTAGCTTGACTAGGTACGGCAGTGTCACGTTAGCATGTTTGTTTATTATCTTGGGTAGCTACTACAGTGCATCTGTAACTTGCTAGTTTGTGTTTTTGAACGTACCCAACCTAAGTGGCTGTCATTTTCAACCTTAATTTATATTTTATTTATGTATTATTATTAGTTATATACGTATATTCGCTCGGTATGAACTCTTCAAGGCTGGCGCCGGTCGTAATGTTTACTGCCAAAATGGCGTCCGACAATCAAAAGTCACGTGACGCAGGAGCTCTATTAGGCTACTATTGGAACTATTGTGTACAGCAAATACTGCTAATATGTTGCCTATTACATATTTTCATATTGACATTGTTTCTCAAGAAAAATAGGTAATTATGCACATTATACAAGGCATGACAGTCAAAGCCTCTTTGGAAGTGATCTTTCATGTATTTTCACAAAGTAACCTGGGTTTGCATTTTTAATTCAAGAATGAAGGCTCCACATGGACAGCATTTGTAGTACTAGTAGCCTACACTAAACTTGATCCTTGATATCCTAATAATATCATGACTACGACTTTCATAATTTCATAACTTGATCACAAAAGCAGGCTAATCCCCCCCCCCCCCCCCCACTATAGTTTAAATGACAGGTCTAAAGCTGCTATTGTATATGGTAGACAAAAATAAGCATTCATGACATTGAAGGGTTGAAGTTTAAATCACACCTACCGGAGCATTGTCTGATAACGTCAGGAGGAGGAGGTAACGTTGCTGGCGACGCCGGCGCATTCTCCACATTTGCTGCCTTAATGGAGCCATATTGCAGGATTGTAGCAGTAAGAAGAAGTAAGATTTCCGAGATGTTCGCTGTTCAAAGGGGGGTGTGTTTGGCGGGAGACGAGCACGGGGCTTGTCTCGATCGTAATTTCCGGTAAGTGCACCACGGAGTATTAGATTTGGAACAACACTCACCTGCTGAGAATCTGCGTACCTAGTAAGTGTGTACTGTGTACTGCGTATAAGTATACTCATGGAGGTAAGGAAACGGAACATAACACAGGTGTTGTCTTTCATGGCTCTGACAACATTGGAGCCGCTGTCTGTCGTGATACAGCTCAGTCGCTCCTCATAAAGCCCCCAGGAGCCGAGTGCATCCTTTAACTCGAGCGATGCTTTCGCCGGTATGATCCTGTGGGAAGTATGACGTTTGTAGACACACACTTTGCATTTTCCAGCTTTCGTTGACATAATGAACCGTAAGGCTCATGTACGGCTGCATGGTTCGACTAGACCACAGGTCTGTGGTGGCAGCATAATAATCGACTCCTTTCAACTCCGTTAAAATCTTCTGCCTTGTGAGATTATACAGCTGAGGAAGCGCGATATCTTTAAAATATTTGCGGCTTGGGGGGTTGTAGCGAGGATCCAAAACTTTAAGCAATTGTTGGAAACCTCTCTTCTCCAGTGAGAATATTGGAAGCATATCCGTCGCAATGTAGCTGGTAAATTGCATCCGTGATCGCTTTCCACCTGGGTCCACCCCTCTCGTAGGGAACACAGCTGGAAAAGCTTTGAGGTAGAGTGGCTTGTTTAGCAGCAGCAGGTGATGTAGCAGCGTTGGAGCTAGTGCTAGGCAGGTTTTCCTGCCGAAGCGAGCAGCATTTCTCCCACTCCGCGGGGTGTTTACGTTTCAGGTGTTGAAACAAATTTGTCGTGCTGCTACCGCCTGCGACAACCGCTTGCAGACACAATTTACAATGCGGTGTTGTTTGGCACTCGTCATCTCTGGCAAAACGATACCAGCTCCATACTACAGAGGTAGTGGCACCTTTCTTTGGCACAAGCCCATCTCTCTCCCCGTGTGTTTCACTTGCCATGTTTGTTTGTGGATGAGGTGGGAGTGGGACGAGACAGGAAATACACTACGGAAAGTCTGCAGGGGTCTTGGCTATATAAAAATGAAATGCTTGCGCTGTGCTTAGTGATACGGACAGTGGATAATAAAAAAAAAACACACAACAAACAAACAAAAATGATTTCCTTAAAAAACGAATCTTGTTGACGTTCCAACGCGATTTTAAAATCGTATCGATTTTTTGCCCAGGCCTACTCATAGAACTGTTCTTCAGGTGCACCACCTGTCAAATGCACTTCTCCTGCAAACTCAACAAACTTTCAGACTTTCGCAAGTCACAGCACTTCTGTCTGAATGCCTCGGGGACCAACTCATTTGCATTCAAAATTTAAGTTTTAACCGTATTGTAATCAGCGCTCTGTTATAAACAGAAAGAGAGAGCTGAATGCACAGACTGTGCCCTGCGAGTCAGAGCAGTCTGCAGCTGCAAAGTCCAGACCTCAACAGGCCATTTCAATACAACCGCAACCCTCTCAAACTCAGGGGCATCTTAATAGCACTCGAGGCCACTGGGCTATGGATTTGTTGAGGCCCCTTGCCTGCTAATCGCACAATCAATTTCTCAACAGCGATATAGCCAATTAGCCCACACAAGATCAATGCCTGGGTGATTGAACCATATACATAGCTTGCATATATCTTGTTTGAAATAAAATAACAATCTTAAAAACAAGATGACTTGGGAACTGTGATCTTTGGCTAGCTGCCATTTATTGAATAAAACGGTACACATGGAAATGGACAGAATGACAATCAACAAGACAACCTTCCACAATATAACAGGTTAAGCGGAAAAACACATACCGTAGGCTTACTCACGCTGCAGTTAGGCTTTATTCAAAGTGAGATGGCTCAATCGCTCTTGCTGCATGGTGGACTTCAGTTTGCTTTTAACGAGGGCCAGTTTTGAGAAAAATCGCTCTCCACTTGCGTTGGTGACAGGTATGGTTAGGTACAGATGAAGGGTTCCTTCGCAATGTTCGAAATCCGAATTTCGCTCGATTCGGGGGTAAAAGGGAGGCACGCTTTTGGCTTAGTCTAGAGCGCACATTTCTAAATTCATGGACCACGTCTTCCTCAGCAGATTGAATGACTTCATCATGAACCCGTCTCACAGGTTTTGAGGGGTCAGCTTCAACCACCTCCAACATCCTCTGCTTCACTGAACTAGATGCAATCATTTCAGTTTCATCTGCATAGTTGATCTCTTAACTACTTCCAACAGATTCTGTAAATTAACCATCGCTACTCCTTTCCCAGCCAAAATGTCAGATTTAGTGCCACTAAAGAATTTAAATAAGCTTTATGAATATGAAATACGCTTTTGAAGGTGTTCACACAGGTGTTTTGGTATCATTTTGTGCTGTAACGACCACACAGGTGCTATTGGATAGCCTGAAAACACCTGCAATGAGGTTAAGTAGAGTCATGCACACACATAAACACATCCACAGAGAGCCAGAGAGAAAGAGGAGGAGGTCTGGCCAAAGCAGATTTCCAAATGACTTGCAGAATTTAGATGACCGGGTCATTTTCCTCCAAGTCAAAGACCGCTGTCTGAAGGTAGACGTTACACGTTTTCCTCCAACAACGCCGGTGAATCTTATTATTTGTGGTTTAATTTTTCTGATAACGGTAGCCATCATTTATTAATAACTTCCGTCCTCTATCCCCTTTCTGTATATATGCCATTGGAGTATAAAACTGTCACAACCGTCACCTAACCAGGCCCAACTGATCAGCGGCTGGCGAAGTGATGCCTGAATGAAATATTTTTTTCTAGAATAAAATAGTTCTACATTTGATGAAAAAATAAATAAGTTTGGCAGAAAACGTGGACCATTCATGCCCCCGAATTCCACAGAAAATAGGTGAGGTTGACTTTGTGTCTCGTCATGGCAATAATGACAATTGCACAGAATCTTTGCCAACCTCCGCAGGTGGCTTTTACTGAGGGCGTCTTCAAATTTGTCCCAAGACCCAACGAAAAACAGGGCCTTTTTGAACACCCTGACCACGGCCACTATCTGGCCTTGCGCCAGCCTGCACTGCTTTGGTTTTGTTTCTTGAAAGTACTGCAGAAACTCATAACAGTTCCTTAGGTAGAAATTAGCCGTTGTTCACAGATTGGCCACCCACCTGCAGATGAAAAAGACAGTGCAAGTCCTCAAATTGTCCGGGGACACCACCCGCGACATCTTTCCTCGCTTCACCTTCACCTGGTGGAGGGTGATGCCCTTCCGGAGGACGCTGAGGGCCTTTTTGAATACCCCCACCACGGCCACTATCTGGCCTTCCGCCGGCCTGCAAATTGGCCACCCACCTGCAGATGCATAAGACAGTGTTAGTGACAGACTGGAACCGCTTCCAGGCTGGAGTCAATGTCAACGGATTAAAGTCTCACCTTCTAATGCCATCAGGGCTGTCGAGAAACAGCCAATTCAACAGCTGCTTCCTGCCGTGGGCGAGGAAAT
Organism: Sprattus sprattus; assembly: GCF_963457725.1. NCBI lineage: Eukaryota > Metazoa > Chordata > Actinopteri > Clupeiformes > Clupeidae > Sprattus > Sprattus sprattus. The sequence continues at coordinate 6,034,403 of NC_137922.1, read as the reverse complement.
AAAGCAGGGACCTAACCCTTGAGACCTTTGACAGGGCCGTCTTGTAGGCCCTGCCCATCGTGGCCGAGCCGGCCTGAAAGCTCAAGTACCCCGCCAGGTACTCCTCCATGGCCGGCGGGCTCGGCGGGGTCCTCCTCAGGATTGCTGGGCGAGGTGGGAACAGCTCAGCCTTCGGGCCAGCAGCCTGCTCTGCCTCCTGCTGTTCCCCAGCTCCTGCTCCAGTTCCCTCACCTTCGCCTTCAGCTGCCGGCTCTCGGCCCTCAGTAGGGCGCACTGAAGGCACCGATCCTCCTCTGCCCCAACCGACACCTCCTCCTCCTCTCTTGGATCGGTGTCCAGAGTTGTTGACATTGGGGGTTGCGGGTTAGTGGCCCGGAGCTCTGCAAGGAGCCTCAGCCCCTTTTTGTGCTTTACATCGCACATGAGGTGTAGTGCCCTGGTGGGGGTGAGCTCTGCATGGCCATGGATCAGATGCCTGTCCAGCCGGCTGCTATGATAAGAGCAGCCTGCCACTGGACATTATCATTGCACACGGTTGTGTTGTGAAAGACATTTCTGTGCTGTTGGTGTGTTTTTCTAAGTTGCTTAAGAGATGCCTTAGTTCTTTATTTTCATCTTGTACCTCCTTTAAAGTATTTCTGAAAGTGGTGGTGATTGTACTGATGTCAGCTTTTAGTCCCTGAACTCAGTGAAGTCCAGCTCCAGCGGTGCCAAGCTGTTCCTCAGCTGCCTGTCATGAGAAGGGGGAGGGGGAGGGGCTGCTGCAGGTAGAGTGGACGGTGTGTGAGAGATGATAGATGTAAATGTACAAATTCCATTAGAAATGTATTTTTCAATGTAATGAATAGCTTACGAGAGTTCTGGAGAAAGTTGAGGTGTTGAGGCTGAAGGGATGTTGCTGGTGCTGGCGTTTTGAGGTTCCATTCTGCTATGTATGAAAGAAAGGAGAAATATAGTTAATTTTAGTTTAAATCATTTCTACAGACTACAAACTTAATTAAGCCCGGTTGGGGCTAATGCCAACTGCCACTTGACGCTAAAGCAATTCCATGAATCAAAGTTAGCTGTACGTAGGCTAGGCTCATTCAAGTCAATAGCTTTGCTGCTTCACAATTTATTTAACTGTTTGGTCAAAAAAAATTGTAATCCTGAGAACTGTGATGAACATTGTCAGACAGAAAACCTGGCGGTGGTGACAAAAAATCTACTCATGATACTACCCACATGATCTGCATGAGTTGTTCAAATTAGCTAACTTCTTTCCACTTTGTTGCTAGCTACTTCAGACCTCTATTTAGAAAGCAAACATTTATGGTATAATCAAATATTTGTATACAAAAGTGACAGTGTTGACATGTTATGGTAGTGACAGCAGCAGTGTCTAAAATATGAAGTGGAGAAAATAGTGAACTTACATGAGCTTGAGCAATTTGAAATAATGTAAATAGAGCAGAAGGTTTGACAAGAGGGTCCTCAGGAATATAATTGACTTTGTAGGTGTACGATTGTAATGCTTATGGTAAATATCTGACCCTGGTGACTAATATGTTGAGCACATTTTGAACAATCACAAAATAATAGTTCAATAACATTGTTCAAGTTTGAGTCTGTAGTTTTAAATACACAGTACAATGATGTTTTGTTGATGACGTTGCTTGCCAACCCGGATTGTCTGCCCGCTTGTAGAAGAGCGGCTGCTATGGAAGAGTTAATCCCACTGCTGGAAAAAGCCAATTTTCTGGCATGCCACCTTAATTTTCTTACTGTACCAGAGACTGCGGGGGTAGCTTCACTTAATTCGTCTAAATTCAGGTGGTCGACTGAATAGAGAAATTTGGGGGATTTCCGCACCTTATTGGAGTTCTTGGGAGTTTTAAGCGATTTCCTTTTATTCCTAACCTGCTCAGCACTCTTGCCTGGGATGTGCTCAGCGATCGCTTGATTTATGTTTCTACGCTGGCCTAAAGCCAGTTCAAGTTTTAGATACTTTTAGTAAGATCAGTACTCACCTAGCAGCCGAGGGATCCTCCTCTTTGCCTCCAGTCGGCAGGTCCTCAAATTGTCCGGGGACACCACCCGCGACATCTTTGCTCGCTTCACCTTCACCTGGTGGAGGGTGATGCCCTTTCAAAGGTCGCTGAGGGCCCTTTTGAACACCCTGACCACGGCCACTATCTGGCCTTGCGCCAGCCTGCACTGCTTTGGTTTTGTTTCTTGAAAGTACTGCAGAAACTCATAGCAGTTCCTTAGGTAGAAATTAGCCGTTATCACGGCCTTGCCGCCGGCCTGCAGATTGGCCACAAAAAGACAGTGTTAGTGACGGACTGGAACCGCTTCCAGACTGGAGTCAATGCCAACGGATTAAAGTCTCACCTTCTAATGCCATCAGGGTTGTCAAGAAACAGCCAATTCCACAGCTGCTTCCTGCTGTGGGCGAGGAAATAAAGCAGGGACCTAACCCTCAAGACCTTTGACAGGGCCGTCTCGTAGGCCCTGCCCGTCGTGGCCGAGCCGGCCTGAAAGCTCAAGTACCCCCCCAGGTACTCCTCCATGGCCGGGGGGAAAGATATCTTGCGCAGGCCGGAGGCAGGCCCCTTGCCCTCGACCAAAAGGGCGTAGTCCTCCGGCTCCCCCGGGCTCGGCGGGGTCCTCCTCAGGATTGCTGGGCGAGGGGGGAACAGCTCTGCCTGTTGCCCGCCTCAGCCTTCGGGCCAGCAGCCTGCTCTGCCACCTGCTGTTCCCCAGCTCCTGCTCCAGGGCCAGGGGGTGCAAAAAAAAAAAAAGAATAACACAGCTTAAGCGCAGAGACAGGTGCTTGCCCAGCTTTTAATAAAGTTGGTGAAATAAATGCAACATTCGCTGATTAGCCTACCTGTTGCTAAGAGCAGGACACACACAATACTCTCCAAAATGGTATTGCATTGAATTAATCAGGCCTATGATGTGTATTGCGCTAAACATCGCGCATGCATATGCCTATTAAACTGTCATTAAACTCGTAAGCCTGCCCTTCCAGCATTCCTGTCTAAGCCTATGCGTAAAACATGAACATTCCTCCAACGGACTACAGCAAACACGCCAGTCAGCTGGCCTCTTGCATTCTTCACCTTGCACACACACTTTTTGCCACCCCAACATGAACGTGAATCCCGCACCACCACTGGTCGGAACCATGGCATTTCGGAACGGAGGGTTTAATTTGGTCAGAGTAAAGATATTCCTGAATATTGAGATTTCGGAATATTGGGCTTTCGGAACACTGATTTTTAGTTTGCAAAAACATTCTTAGTTTGATCCCAGGAAATTTGAGCACATAACCCATCTCCATTACGGAGATATTGGCTAAAGTTGTTGTACCTACTTAAGCTTACATCATTGTAAACGTTTAGTTTTGCAAACGTGTCTAGTTATTGTGCAGTAGTGAATAAAGTCTCAGTCTACTACATCATACAGAGCATATCATTTTTGTAGAAAATGTTTAAGGTGGATGCATGATAAGAAGAGAGAAATACAGACAATTTCTTTTCATTGCTTCAATTTATTGAATGTCTTATTAATACATTTAAATTTAGTCATAGTCATTGTATTCAAAGCTATAGCCTATAAAACTATAATTGATACGGAAGAGATGGGAGTCGAACTCACAATCTATAGAGTTCAAACCGTGAAGCATTCCGGATCAATTGCTAATCGCTAACAATATGCTAGCGGCTAAAACTAACGAAATCTCTTTAAATGTGCTGACTTTAGTCATAATGTCATAATGTCAGTTACTCAACAACTGTCATAACACAGTTGACGTGGGAAACGTTTTCTAAAGGTCCTGGGGACGTTCCAAGAACACACCGAGGACATTGCGGTGACGTCTGGGAAATGTTTTCTTAAGATTAAGATGATTATAACAACATGAATTGCTAAAATGAGAAAGCAATCTCACCCTATCATTGCACTCCAGACAGTTTGGAGCTCCCTCCACTTCATTCTCTTTGATAAAGTTCAGCACAACATATTTTTTGTAGCCTGAATGAAAAATAATAACAAGTATGACAAAGATATTCTAGTAAAAGTATGTATCAATTTAATTTAGGGTTAGGGATGAAAACTAGTGATCGGACCCCCTCCGATCTCTCCCAAAATCTTTATCTAGGGAAGGTTGTAGAGCTTTGAACGTTATCTCCATCTGCCATAATGCGAGGTCTCTGAACACGCCATACTTGGTATCAAGTCTCTACGACCTTCTGTTCCCGAGATACAGCAAAAATAAAGTTTGTTCTGTATCTCCAGAACCGTAAGTCGTAGAGAGATGAAATCACCCCAGGCGTTGCAGTGACAATTGGGAAACGTTTTCTATAGGTCCTGGGGACGTTCTGCAGGACGTTGCAAGCACGTCCCGAGGGCATTGTGGTGACGTCTGGGAAACGTGTTTCTATAGGTCCTGGGGACGTTCTGCAGGACGTTGCAAGCACGTCCCGAGGGCATTGTGGTGACGTCTGGGAATCGTGTTTCTATAGGTCCTGGGAACGTTCTGCAGGACGTTGCAAGAACGTCCCGAGGGCATTGTGGTGACGTCTGGGAAACGTTTTTTAGAGGTCCTGGGGACGTTCTGCCGGACCGTCCAAGAATGTCCCGAGGTCATTGCGGTGACGTCCGAGAATCGTGTTTAAGACGTCCTGGGGACATTCAAGGACGTTTAAAGAACGTCCCGAGGTCATTGCGGTGATGTCTGGGAAACGTGTTTAAGCCGTCCTGGGGACGTTATTCAAGGATGTTCAAAGAACGTCCCGAGGTCATTCCAGTGACGTCTTGGAAAGGAGTTTTAGACGTCCTGGGGACGTTATTTCAAGGACACACTGCAAACCTAGCAGGGACGCTGGGGTGCCGACCTTTTGAGCAAAGCCAGATGTGCTTATTGACGACCTTTAGTCGCCTTATGGCACTTATTATTATTATTTGTTGTTTCTGTCGCTGTGACTTAGGCTACTTGTACTAGACGTATTAAAGTAGCATGAACAGTTTTATGTTCCAACCTGTTTATTGCAGTCTAATGCAACAGTATCATGCAGGTGGCGCTATGGAACTGCTAGCATTCACTGAAACTTCCAACTAACACACAGACAACCCATGCCTCACTACTACTGCTACCTAGTGGCTTGACTGCTAAACAGTAAATACACTTTACTACACTTATACTATTTGATTTTGTCCGAGCTAAAAGAAAGACGTATTCAGGATACAATTTGGTGATATTTATATTTATTAAACATAAAACAAAACAAAATTCAGATTTGAACTCTCTCAACGTCGTCTTCCTTTTCGATTTCCGGTTCCGTTTCTTCATCTTCCTCCTCGTCCACGGGCGCACATGTCGGCATCTGCATTCAGAAGAGGATGACACCTAAAATCAGAATCCACTTAAAAAGTAAGAATTTCATTATAGAGGGAACACTGTGTAGTGTATTAACTTGTATCAAATAGCTGGGGTTCAAATCCAACCTCAGGCCCTTTGATGCATATCATCCCAGCTCTCTCCCATGCCCTTCCTGTCTCGATACACTGTCACTATCCAATATAGCAGAATTGTAGCCTGGATACCAGCCTGAACTCCGCCCACAACATTTTTGGTCTGGGAGATTCAGTCTGGAGTCGAGCTAGTTGGGAGGGTTTAAACGGCCCCGAAAAGGGATCTGACCATTCAAATTGTAAGGGCGGGCTTTATACGTTGATGGACAGACATAGATAGAATACCGGTATACATCGAACAAAGATGGCGCCGTCTCGGGAGCTTAGTGGGACATATTTGATATGATTTAAGGTATCTACACGACTTTTTTTATGTCTACATTGACTCGGTTAGTTGTGTATACGCAACACCAATGTTGCCTAGGATTGTAGGTCTTAACTTATGCACTCTAGACCATTATTGAAAGGTTATGCTAACAGCGTAGACAAAAAAAACATTAAAACTAATGGTAGCTTCTAGCCTTGAGTGCTAATTAAGTAACGTGAGCAGGCATATCTCAACAGATATTGACCGCATTCATTTTGAAAGAGGAACAGAGAAACGCGATCAAGGCAGTCGATTGAAAAGATGTTTTTGCCATCCTTCCTACGGGATCAGGTAAAAGTTTAATCTATCAGATGGTAATAATACTACGTTTCTCTGATTGGTTCTAGGTATCCAATTCAGCGAAGAGGAATTTTCTTTCCTGGTTCGTTGAAACACGCCCCATAATCACAGCCCAGTGGTCCGGTCTCAGACTCATATTCTGACTAGAATTATGAGTATGACATCGTCAGGCTAGCAGAATTGCCAAACAAGTGAGAAAAAAAAGAAAAAAATTGTTGAAGGAGCATTTCATACCTCTGCCACAGTGAACAATCCTGGCCAACTGATCTTGAAGTCTGCGACCATGGGCTTGTCTCTGACGACATCCTGTCTTCTGTAAGCGAAGGTCTTGGGCCATCTTTTCTTTGACAACTTTATTATTATGTCTCTTCTTTACCTAAGATAACAAAGCCTATCTTTCACCTTCACGTTTGATCTCATTTGAAAGATCCTCAACAGACTTTGGCATGCCTGATTCTATGGTCAGTTTTTCAGCATCGTTGGAACCCAGGATAATCTGCCGTTTTACTGGTGCAGTCATCATCCAAATGTGTCGGTCTAGGAAAGATAAAAATACAAATATAAAGTAATTAAATATGTATAAATTAAAAGCATTAAAATTAGAAAGTTACCAACTGACTTTGATCATATGTATAACAAACAGGACACTGAAGCAAACACTGGGCAATCCACAGACAGAAGCCAGTGACATAATGATAGTAGAATGGAAAATTTATCGTCATACTATTGGTTAGTGGTGATCAATTAAAGCCATTTACTCACGTATTCAACATGTGCTTTTAATACAAGGATATCTTTTATCTTTAAAATACTGAATATCAAATGTTACCAAAACGCAGAACTCGTCAGCGGAAGTAGGCTTATGTTTTCTCACTCTCAGACTAATTCCCTTTTTTTTTGCTCCCTCTCGAGTTTGCGAAACATAATCAATCACATGACTGTGGGGAGCTACTTAGGCTCCGGGACCTGGGAAGGCCCTGCACATCGATCCATTTCAATTTGGTTGCTCTAGGGCCAGCATCTGGTCCCTGGACCAGAACAGTGCCATTGTGGTATATGTTGATGGTCAGCCTTGCCTCATCTTCATTTTCAAGGGTCAGCTATCTGCCTTTACAGATACCTCCCTTTCTAGTGCAGTTCATTTCAGTCAAAAGTGTGCAATGCCAAGGATCTATGTTGTTAGTGAAAAACAACAGGTTGCAGCAAACTCTTTTATTCTCTGGCCCACTGTAGTCTAAGAGAAGGGTCTCAGGGTGGTCTCTCAATAGTGCTTCCTTCATTTTTTTTTTCTTCCTTTCCATTGATTTAATGTCTTTGGGATATCTTATCTCCATTTCCACTTCATTTTTAAAAAATGCCTCTGCTTTGGGCTCATCTTTCTTCAAAGAGGCATCCATTATAGCACTTTAGCTTTCTTCTTCTTATTCAATTTTCACAGCCTTTTCTAGTAGTACAGAGGTCCTACCTTCACAGACTTTGCCTCTGTTGGTTACTTCAGTGTCTTTAGTTGTAAAATTTGGAATTTGGAAGCAAAAACA